>NC_056732.1:1078160929-1078248429 GCF_019279795.1 Protopterus annectens | reverse complement strand
AGTAAACTGGACTCTTATAAGCATAATAATAAAGAAAATATTATGGACAAGAAAGTTATTGAAGAAATAAACAAACTAAATGAGAAATACAAAGAAATTTTAACTCATAAAGTTAAAGTAACTTTAGAGAAATACAAGTTTTTGTCTTATTCAATAAGCCCCAAATACTTACATAGACTTAAAAATAAAACAAAAAGATTGAATAAACAAAACCATATCAAAGAAATCTTTTCTCTAAGGAAAAGAAGAATGTTTCTAGTATACCAGAAATACTGGACGAATTTAGAAATCACTTTCACAAGATTAACCATAACAACATTAACATGGAACCTAAAGATAAAATAAAGGAGTTTATAACCACAAACATGAATAAAAAGCTTAATAAACAACAGATTAAACTATTGGACAAGAGTATTTCATATACAGAAGTTATTACACAAATAAATAAGCTTAAATCAAACAAAGCACCGGGTAATGATGGTATTATACCAGAGATATATAAAATCCTTTCTAAAACTACATATTCATTAATACATAAGGTTTTTATTCTGGCCCAAACTGAGTTAATAACTCCCCATCTTGGCAATATACATTTATTTCACCAATTTTAAAACCTAATAAAGATCCAACTAGATGTTCTTCATATCGACCCATCTCATTACTTAATGTTGATTATAAAATGTTTATGAGTATTTTTGCTGATAGATTGAAGACAATTATCCTCGGCATTATAGACATAGATCAGACGGGCTTCATTGTAAATAGAAATACTTTTGATAATATAAGAAGAACTTTAACATTAATTGATTTTGCAAATAGGAAAAAGAAAGATTTAACACTTATTAGTCTTGATATAGGTTCAGCATTTGATTCAGTAAGTTGGGACTATCTGTTTACCTTACTGAAATGCACAAATTTCTCTGATGCATTTGTAAATTTAATTGAGCATTTATACAAAGGAACGCTGGCTTATATTAAGGTAGGAACATATGTTTCACAAAAATACCCATTCTTAAAGGTACAAAGCAAGGATGTCCACTTTCTCCACTATTATTCACTTTAGTAATGGAGCCTTGGGCTAATTTGATTAGAAACAGTACTGACATAGAGGGTTTTGAAATAGAAGAAAATACAACATCAAAAATTCAACTGTTTGCCGATGATGTTCTAATTACATCAACAGGATCTAATTCTTCTATGCAGTCTTTATTTGATAAAATGATGAATTTTAAAAGTATTTCTGGTTTAATATTCAATGAAGAAAAACTAAAATACTACCTATATATACACGAAAAAATACTCTCATTAGTGATTTTACTAAATATGTACCCAACTCAGGTCAGATAACTTATTTAGGTATAATACTATCTAAAGATATTAAATCTATTATATATAATAACTATAATACCTGTTTTCTTAATATACAAAATCTTTTAATACCTGGAATAATATGTTTTTACTATGGAGGAGAGACTTACAAATATTAAAATGATAATATTCCCCAAGATTTTATACTTAATACAATCAATAATACTTTCACCTACAAAAATAACTATCAAGAAACTGAATACACTAATGTTAAATTTCTTATGGGCACCTAATAGACCTAGGATTGCATTAAAGAAACATACTAATAGCTGGTCTCAAGGGGTATTTCTTTTCCAGACTTTAATTTATATATTATCTCTTCTATTATAAAAGTTATTACTTTATTAATAGATCGGTCATATGTCATAAAATGGAAAGATTATTGGGAGCTAATTAGTATGCACTTCATGAAAATCTCCTTAACACATAAAAATATGATTATAAATAACTCCATGTTGTGGTTGCTAAAGGAATTTTGTACTTCACCTATTACACCTAAACATATGGTCTGTTACCCATTAAATATTATTATTAGTTATCGTAACTTTATATTCATGCACCCTAAGTATAGGAATGGAATTTTATTGTATTCCTATAATTTATACTCAGGGTATGCTTATGTCATCTACTTCTGAAGGAGCTCATTTAGCTATAGATAATAATCTAAAGTACTGGTATCAGCTGATATCTGATAATAAAGTTAAAAATCTAGATTTCTTAAAACAAGAATTTGATCTAAGAGAAACTTGCTGGTTAGAGGTTCAGATCTTTAGACAACATCTCATTGATAGAATAGATCTAATGTCTATAACAGTTAAAGAATCTATTCCAAAACTGATTGATTACTTGATAATAAATTTACAGCATAAAGTTTCTGATAAAGGTAAACTTTCATATATACATAAAATTATCAGACAAGAAACTTTTTACAATGTAGATTCATACTGGAATTATTTCACCTCTATTAATGGGGACCCACCAACTCAACAAGATAAACAATATATATTGGAATCTGCTTATAGAACTACATCTTCCATTGTCTGGAGACTTTATACATGGAAATTTTACATAGATCTTTTTATACACCTTTGATGATGAATAAAATTAATAATAAAGATAATCTATGTAAGAGATGTAATGTAGAAATTAATGCTGACTGGGCTCATATGTTTTATGACTGTATGAAGTTGAAAGAATACTGGAAGTCAATTAATGAATTTTTGCAGGCTCTTTTTACAGATAATTTCATTATTTCTAAGTCTCTTATATTATTCAACACACCTGTACCTCAATGTGTTAAAAGATTAAGCTTCCCTTGTTATGGTCTATCCTAGCAGTGGCTAGGAAAATAATAACTAGAAATTGGATTTCAGATACACCTCCTTCGTTCAATGAATTTAAAAATGTTATGAATATAATGTGCCATATGGAAATAAGCACAATTAGAATGAGAACAACTAGAAAAACATCACACTTTATTGTATGGGATAATTTACAAAATTTGTTAAAAAAATTCTAATTTCAATAGCACAGTATTTTAGTTTAATTAATTGATCTGATTGTAGTGGATGTCTTTGTAAATACTTTAGTTGTTTTGTTGAATATTATAATAATACCTATTTTTAATTATTTGTATAAAATTGTTATGATATTTCTCTTATATGTTAAAACAATAAACTTGTTTTGAAAAAAAAGAAGTAACAGTGCTGTAAACTATGCTACAGTGATGGTCATAGCTGCAATGCATCATGCCTGCTGATATACACCTGGAAGTAACACACTGTGTGTTAACAGCATGCTAACATCAATACAGTGGAATAAAGCCACCGTGCGCAGCAGCACCAAGTTAGTCAGATCCTGCATCAATGTTACACATCACAAGTGGTGGCACAGGTTGCATCATATGCACAGGGTGTGGTGTTAACATGTCCAGAGCTGTCATAGAGCCATCCAATGTACACATAGGTGTGTGTGTGTGTGTGTGTGTGTGAGGGAAAACGGTTATTGCATGTTCCAATGGTGTTGCAATGGGTGTGTATGTGATAGCTGTAGCTGTTTGTGGTAAGTGTGTGTGTCTGCATATACACAGCTACAGCATGTGTCAGCCATATACAGGAGGTTGTGGGACAGTCACAGACCGTACCTGCCAGGTTGTAGAGATCCCCATTACTGGCCATGGACACCCCTCCATGCATCCAACACAACCCAGTCCTGCACCTGTCAATGTCTACACATACAGTCCTGGGATCTGTACCAGAACCTGTGGATAAACGTGCGTCTGTAATGTTAACCTGAAGTGCATAGAATTGACTGTTACTAGAGATGGATATGAGCCATACTCACACTCCAGTGTAATAACCACTGCTGACTGTTGCCGAGATCTGCATATGACCAGTCAAAGGTGCTGTACTAACATTGTTTCCAATGCCCGTGTAATACCCAGCAACACAATAACCGGTCACTACACATGTATAACCCACGATCACTACAGCACACAGTATGTGCACTATCACAGAGCCATAGCAGATGTACATACATCCAAGGTGCTCACGTACAGACAATGCAGCACATTCAAGAGTGATAATCCCAACATACATATCTATATACAATATACATTATATATATGTGTGTATATAGATATATATATATATATATATATATATATATATATATATATATATATGTATATACATACATATATATATATATATATATATATATATATATATATATATATATATGTAGACACACACACACACACACACACACACACACACACACACACACACACGTGGCAGGGTTGGGAGCAGAACATAAACATAAGAACTGTACCACACGACAGCATTACGCAGTTACAAAATGCGCTACCATGATCAGTGGATCACATGATTCACACAGGCACATGTCTAGCCTGCAGACAGCAGCATCAAAGGCAAAGACGCCACACAGATGTTATGGAGAGTGAATACTGTAAAAGCAATGTACTGTTGTCATGCAGCTGGAAACACACACACACACACACACACACACACACACACACACACACACACACACTTGGCAGGGCTGGGAGTCGAACATACACCTAACTACCCTAACACACTACAGCATGACGAATTTACAGAACGTGCTACCGAGATTAATAAGCACAGCAGTCCCAGAGGCAGACATCTAGGTGCGTGTCATCATCTGCAAAGGCAAAGACGTCAGTAGGAAACTGCTGTGGTGTGAGGCGTCTAAACGCAATACTGAGTCCCCAGGTGGACGGGAGCATGCGCGCAAACACACACACACACTTGGCAGGGCTAGGAGTCGAACATACACCTAACTACCCTAACACACTACAGCATGACGCATTTACAGAACGCGCTACTGAGATTACTAAGCACAGCAGTCCCAGAGGCAGACATCTAGGTGCGTGTCATCATCCACAAAGGCAAAGACGTCAGTATGAAACTGCTGTGGTGTGCAGCGTCTAAAAGCAAGACTAAGTCCCCAGGTGGACGGGAGCATGTGCGCAAACACACACACACACACACACACACACACACAAACACACTTGGCAGGGCTGGGAGTCAAACATACACCTAACTACCCTAACACACTACAGCATGACGCATTTACAGAACGCGCTACCGAGATTACTAAGCACAGCAGTCCCAGAGGCAGACATCTAGGTGAGTGTCATCATCCGCAAAGGCAAAGACGTCAGTAGGAAACTGCTGTGGTGTGAGGCGTCTAAAACCAAGACTGAGTCCCCAGGCAGACGGGATCATGCGCGCAAACACACACACACACACACACACACACACACACACACACACACACACACACACACACACACACACACACACACACACACACACACACACACACACACTTGGCAGGGCTGGGAGTCGAACATACACCTAACTACCCTAACACACTACAGCATGACGCATTTACAGAACGCGCTACCGAGATTACTAAACACAGCCATCCCAGAGGCATACTTCTAGGCGTGTGTCATCATCCGCACTGACAAGGATGCTGACAGGGATTGTATAGAGAGTGATCAGTCTGAAAGCATACAGACATATTACTGTCCCATGGTACACACAGACAAACACACGGCAGAGGTGTGATCATGGCAACTTAAGATGTACGGTGCACCATGACAACATGACATAGTCACGGGATGCCCCACAGACAGTACACCCTTCAAGATAGTCGACCACTGTGTACTCTGTAGGCATCCATCGTGATGTTGAAAATGGACATCTGTTGGCTGGATGACCACCATGGCTATACAGGATGTCAACGGCCATGCACAGAGGGACATCACTGACACAAGGTGTCACTGGGCATGGCGACACACTTAGTAATACACGTCCGTTTGGACTGTACTGTGTGTCGATCTACACAACGGTGTACTGGGCATGCTCCCACACTTAGCAGTTGCAAAGGGCCGTCTTGCATGTGGATGGAGTCACAACTCGCAAGGGCTCAGTTAGGACTGTCATGTGTGTCCATCAACACAACAGCGTATTGGGCATGCTCACACACTTAGCAGTTGCAAAGGGCCGTCTTGCATGCGGACGGAGTCTCAACTCGCAAGGGCTCAGTTGGGACTGTCATGTGTGTCCATCTACACAACAGCGTACTGGGCATGCTCACGCACTTAGCAGTTGCAAAGGGCCGTCTTGCATGCAGACAGAGTCTAGACATGGAAGGGCACAGTAAGGCATGACTGTCCCCACGCACAGAGCGGTCACACACATGCAGTGACCAGCACATGCTCAGCTGCCATCACAGCTGTCACAGGTGCAGATCCCAGACGTACACACTGCAGTCTACACTGTAGCCCCGAGACATCACCATGTCATTGCTGCAGCAGTACACAGCCATACATTACCACAACACCATGCGACACATGACCAGTGGACTGTACAGAGGTCTACAGCAACTGTGCAGGGTACACATGTACTGACAGGGTTCCAACAGGTGTTATGCATTGCAAGTATACCACTATACATGACCAGGTCAGCTCAAGACATACCAGGGGCCCCGGGTGTTACACAGCTGTGACACATGAGTGTGGCTGTACACCAACGAACACGCATGTTTGGATATGTCAAACATGTGATTGTAGTGGATGTGTGCATGGACCACACACAACACATATGTACATAGCTAAGCCTTTGCTGTCTCCTGTGCAGAACAGTGGCCTAAGCAATCATACGCACGCAAATGGAAGGTGGGTCCATGTCTGTTGAATGCTCACAGTACAGGAGGTAGCAATGTCGGAGGACACATTCCCCTGTAGTAGTCACCCATGACACCCATGATATCATACCACAGTCCATGTGTCATGTATGTCAACACACATGTCCACCAATAGCAATGCATACAAACATGGCTACAGGAGACACATGTAGGACCAATGCACATGTACAATCTGTACTGTGCATGCAGCAACCATGCATGTGCAGTGGCCGATGTCCGTACCACAGCTGTGCCCAACTACAACATGCAGTCACAATGCAGCACCATCAGTGACACCTGTATATGGTGACATACAGACAGTACAGTTGGTTGTACTTCACGTATGGAGGGATCTGTGTACATAAAGTGGTGATCCACCTGTGTAGATGTATGTGTGCTGGGGATGGCTAACAGGTGTGTCACACACCACCCTACCATGCCATGTGCAAACAGTACGCTATATCACTGTTACTTGATGGTGATGACTTAACTCATACACAGCGGTCAGGTGTAGCCAACTGTATGTCACGTGACACCTGTATCACTGACATCCTCCCGTGTGCACATAGCCACACAATTGCCAGATATAGCGTTGGTACACATACTGTGGACAGTACCGCTGCATGTCTATCAAACAGATCATCATATGGCAGGTGTATCATTCCCAGCACTGCCATGTGTGTCCGCTTGTGTGACCACACATGCCACATATGGTGGGGACTACGTCCCAGATGTAACACATCCCTGTACACCATTGTACAGATCTGTACATACTGCAGTGTGGAAAGCATGAGGTCGGCAGGTCTGGTGCATCACACACATCGGCTATCCGTACACACATATCTGGTCACCACAGTGTGTGTGTGTATATGTATGTATGTATGGATGTCTGGTGCTTGGTGTGAGGGTGTATGCTACCATACTGTGGAAACAGGATCACTAACCCCTCATGGTGATGCAGTCTACTACCCTGTTGATGCCATCGGTCCCAGCCATACTGGCTATCTGTGCATGTCCCTTCTCTGTGCCACGTCGTGTGGGTGCAAAGTACTGCGAGGGTGATGACCACATAGGCAAGGGTCCACACATGAACACTATGGGGTGTGTTATAGTGCTGTAGACCCCGTGAATGTGGCCATGTACCTGTACTGTGACAGGGTATTACTGCTACACAGTGTGGCCTCATGCTATCAGGTGGCCTCTAACATCATCATTGGCCTGACCGCTGTGTACAACCCCTGCACCATGTCAACATACCTGTAATGTTTCCCGGTATGTATGTCACATCTCTGTCCGCTGTAGCCTGTTCAACTGACCACATGCTTCAGGTGCAATATATGTGTGGACATCTGTGTCATGTTCGGACATCTATGTCATGTTCGACTGTCCAACAGTCAGGTTGAGGGTGCGTTTAGCATGCTGATATTGCCATACGTGCCTGTGAGTACTCCACAGTTACACATGGGGGACTGCAAACACTGCTACCTGTAGGCACATGCCAGTACAACATAGGAGGGAACCAGGGCATTACCAACATGCTGTTACTGTTGTAACCGAGACACATACTGTGAACATATCACAATGCATGCTGCATCTGGACTACATGGTATGACTGGTGCATGTTGACAGTACACCACTGATGTCACATACACATCTCTCAGTATTCACACACGTCCAATGCAACATACACATCTCTCAATATGCATACACAAGTAATGTTAGATACACCTCTCACATCTCAGTATTCACACATGACCAATACAGCATACACATCCCGCAATATGCATACACAAGTAATGTTAGATACACCTCTCACTATTCTGTTCACCCTGTGCATCAGACCATATGAGCATATCCCTGCACCGATGGTGTGGATGACAGGGATGTGGCACAGGCTTCATCATATGCATAGGGTGATACTGTTTGCCAGGGGCATAGGCTGCACCAATGGATGACATCATGTGTGCGGGTAAGGGCCAGTGATTTGAATGGACATGTCTGTTCCATATGTATGTGGGTGTTGTGGAGCCCTCCAGTTGTGTTCGCTGTGTGCGTGTATGTGTGCACACAGTTCTGTCATTTGTGAGGCCTACACAAGGGTATTATGGACAGCTTCAGAATTAACAGACCAGGTTGTACAGCTCACTGTGACCGGACACAGCCACGTGTCCTGTGCCTGCCAGGGGTTGCACGGGCACTACCAGGCAGAGGTACAGAATGGCTACTGTCCGACGACACATGGCCACTGGAACCGTGTCCCCACCGGGAACATCCAAGGCCACATCCATGTGGACTGCTGTGACCTGGTGTGGACATCACAGCACCAGCTGCACTGCTACTGCTACCGGCACTATGGGAGCAGCCATGTGAGGTGGCACGCTCGTGTTGCCCTGCACTAGGTGGTGTAGCTGGCCTACGTCCATATGTCCTATGCCTCACCCCTACCAGATGTTCCAGCACAGACAGCTCATGCTCACAGATTGCCATGCCATGGTTGAGGATTCTGACCATGTCACCCAATCGCCTGTCCAGAACATCAGCAAGCTGCTGTTGAGCACCTGCCAATGCCTGGATGTTGTTGTTTAGGGTACTGATAGCAGCCCTCTGCAGCCTCTGCCCTTCTCTGTTCTGCCATTCGGCATGTGCCTGTGCCACTATTACAGTCTGGAACATGCGTCTGGTGATCCCAGCTGCTGCGCTATGTCCTGCAGGTGCATGCCTGCCAGAGGTCCTCCTACGAGCAGCACCAGCCACATGCCTGTGTGGCACATCTGCAGTCAATATACTGCCACCATCGTGTGAAGACACACCTTCTGTAGCCACCACACGTTCATGTTCAACGCTAACAAACGATGGCTGTCCTTCCTCTATGGCCACTGTAGATGCGGTATGTGTTGGCATCTGAACTGTGTGTGGGGAAGAGGGGGACATAGCTGGGATGGCAACCGTTGGCACAGATTCCACCCCTGACATCCCTGCCTGTACCTCGTGCATATGTTCATCACTGCTGGCATCTTTGGGGACACTATCAGATGGACCGCAGGAGGGTAACGCACCTACATCACCTGTGAATGCAAAGAAATACTCTACATTACAATAGACACACTGACACACACACACACTGACACACACAAACTGACACACACACACACTGACACACACACTGACAGACCGACACACTGACGCACCAACACACCTTCACACCGACACACCGACACACACACTGACACACCGACACACACACTGACACACCGACACACACACTGACACACCATGCATGTGAGATGACAGATGGCATGCAGCATGCTTGTGATACAGCTGACAGCATGCAGCTCAGACATCAATAGTGTTTGTAAGCATACTCCCTGGAATGCACACTACAGCAGGCAGGTGTCATATCATTATCCATGCAATTCACACGATCATGGTAGTATTCATGCATCCCTGTGATACACCATGTGGACCAGAACAGGATAACAGTACACATGGCTGACGTGACCTTGACATGTAATCTGCTGACATGTTCATTAACATGCATGCATGCCTGACACAATGGTGTCATGACACATGTACAGCATTGTACTGGGAATCACATTGCGGTGTTGTCCATATGCCCTACAGATAGAATGCATGTTGAGCAAATGTGCATGGGCATGGTAGGGGACTGGGCCATCTACATTGCTGTACAGTATGATGTACAGACACTGTGCCATTGCATGGCATCATGAGGCATCTATATTGCTAAACAGTGCATGTTATGTACACATTGCATATCCAGAACTGCATGCATACCCATGACATACCTGTGGATTGTAACCTATGATGCTGAGGTGTATACACACCCAACCATGCTGTGTCATGTGACAGGTCACTGGAGGACATACAGATGACACCCCCGCACGATGACTACAGAGTGTTAGCTGCCTGGCAAGCATGTCCACACATACCGGACCTGTCACGTCACCATTTCATACATGACATTGATGTACCACGCACACATGGTGCACAGCTATCAGTGATGTCCTATGGCAGGGGGGAAAAGTACTGTTTCTGTGGCCTAGTGTCACTGCCAGTGGAATCTGTGAAGGTGACTACCGTCATGCTATGACACAGACATCATGTTCAACACATCTTATGAGGTACATGTCACTGACACCTCCACTAGCTGTGCACAAGCAGTTATGATGTGCAGCGTACCACATCACCTGTACAATCGGTCTAGTATGGCTGTACTTGGACCATGTGTGGACAAAGTGGGACAGTGTGTATCCACATCCCATCTTCTGTGCGGCTACGTGTCTCTGGCCATCCCCCATGGTCATGTGTGCACATGTATTGGTCATGTATGTGATGGCCATCTATCACACATGTCTGTGTTGTCCCATATGACATACACCCATAGATGTTGGCTATGTCACCATCCACAGGGCTATGCAGACAACAGGTGTATGTGTGGTATGTGGGGTATGGGTTATGGGGAATTGGGACAATATTGCAACCAAAACCCTACGTGTCTCGGACATGTCAGATGGAACATCACAATGTGTGAAACCATTGCAGGGGCATATAACACAATGGTGATGCCTGTGGTCTGCCCATATCACAGCTCTCTGTGCGGTACTGGTTTGTGTACCACACATTTTGTTTCACTGTATAGTACATATGCCTCCATTGTAGAACACCTCCACCGTTGTATGCACAGCTGGACACACATGTAGCAATGACAAATACTGTAGTTTCATGTCTGTGTATCATTTCAGTTGTATATATTGCACATGGGTGGCCTGTGTGGATGATGGGTGATGCGACCTGTATATCCATGTATTAACTGACCACATGGCGAATAGATCTATGCTTTGACATGCCTGATACTGATGATAGACTCACCTGCAATGGACTCATGTCTGTGCGGCACGCCAGAGGTACCTGTATAGGGTGACACAGCAGTATGAACATTATCCATGACTGTATGACAGCCACAGGGTGCACAGTGCAGTTTAACACATTCGCCTGTACAATAGCATATAGTCAGCACATGTGTGCATACCATACCTCTCAACCTCTTAGAACAATAAATGTGGACAAAGCCTACTATGATGGGGGACATATAGGGACAACTGTGACATATTGCTCTTACTAACCTGGATATTTGATAGACCAATAGGTTTGCATGCACATGGGATTGCAACGGAATGTGCAGTCATAAACACAACTGTATGTCATCATTTAATGACTCCATTCCTCAGCTATTTGCCAGAAATGGACAGATATTAAGGGGAACACACAGACAATATGAGGCAGACATCTGGACATCCTGAAATTACCTGTACAGTTCGGAGGTATGGTGCATGCACAGGGTAGCATAAAGCATGTGTGTCCACATACCTTGCATAAGTTGTTACATTACATGATGTACACTGACACATGCACATACGTGGGATATACTGACCATATGTTAAGTACTGACTTACCAGGCAACTCCAGGCTCATTGGCTGGGAGACACCCACCTCCACGATGGCAGCTACTGTTTGTGGGGGCTGTTCCGAGGGTGTTCCCAGACTGGCCAGTAGCTCCTCTGTGTGTGTGAGTGGAGACTGGGTTGGTGGCCCACCACCCGTACCACCTTGTTCTCTGGTGATTGCAGTGGCACACTGTTTTGCATGACGTATGAGGTCCATGCAGTGTCTGCGCACCTGCTGGTAGGTGCGGTTGTGGCCACCCACTTCGTTGACCCTCCTGCAAAGATCCTGCCACAGTCATCCCACTGCTGTGCATGCTGTGGCACATGGCTAAATAATGCCTTGTAGTTCTCATGGAGGTACGGTATTATGACATCATCCTCCTGTCGGCTATATGCTGGTAGGCATGTACGCGGCATTATCTGTAAGACATGATGAAGGTGACAGGTCACATTTATAGACATGTACAGTGATACTGCTGCACATACATTCTAGTACATTTGCACAGTTATCTTTGCAAATCAACATGACACTAACACGACTGGTATGTATGTGTCCCACACATGTAACACCCGGTATGCATTAGATATCATCCCCATATATGTGTGTCACCTCATTAGTGTTCCTACTGCATGTGACGTCGGTCTCCATGTGGACATGTCTGTTTGCATGCACTGGTGTTCTTATCTATCTACCCATGCCTGATGTATCCATGGTAATGCTGTTGACCTAGATGCTGTGGATATGTCACATATCAACACAGACACAGCCTTACTGGACTTGGGCAGTGACAATGCACCAAGTACGCATGGAAACCTGTACATCCATCTGTTTTTCCATAGACATCTACACTGCACAGCTGTTCAACATCCTGCCAAGGATCACCTGTGTTGCACATGTGATAGACATGGGACAATGGCTAGTCGGACGTCATTCGCAGGTAAGGTTATCGGCTATAGCATGTACGGGCTGGGTTTCCTAGCTGTATCCGACACCCATTATGTCACCACGAGGAGCATCAGTGACACATTACTGATCCAGATAGATGATACTACATCTACCATACGGCCATCACACCATGTATGGCAGGGGTGATATGTTCAGCTATGTGGACAGGGCTGCATGGTATGGCAGGAGTATGTCACAGGTATGGCACAGGGATCTGTCCAACATGTGGCCATCCTAGTCATAGGACAGTGGTTGTCCATGACGTATGTCTTTCAGATCAGGCTATGGACATGTAGCATGTCTAACAGCATAGTGTCGCATATGTCTGTATGCAAGGTGGATAGCATGCTGCATACTGGAGGTGAGTATTGTGGATGCTGGTATCGGCCATCCATGCATGGGCCCTACCCCTGGAGGGTGATGTGTATTCCAATATTGTTCACATGGGTGCTGTGTATGCCTGTCCAATGATCTCTGTGCACATGGATACCACCCTGTCATGTCATTGGTACCTCGGATGACTACCTAAAGGGCCAGGGAGATGTCTCCAGCTCAGGGAGGTGTACTGCACTACACCATCTCTAACACAGTGTCCATACTGTTGACCACAGCCTAGGTGTTTCCTAATGGGTACGGGGGTATTCCCCTACTGGTGTCATTGCTGATATCATCCACCAGAATATGCACATATGTCACACACATCACACACACAGCCCATTCTGTATGTTGTTCACAACACTGTGACAACAATTGCCCATAGGTCATGGCCATTCACATCATCACATACACAGATGGCTGACATTTGTCTGTGTGGTATGGGCTACAATGCGGGGGGGTACAACACATTAACCCTGGTTTACTGTAGCTGACACCATGTGATATGCACGTCACTGTAGCACCTTTGGTAGTTGTGAGTCTGTCAACAGGCCACTAGTAGAACACTCCTGTGACATACATAGGCATCTGTAGCCGAACATCCATACTGTCTTGTACATCTGTACTGCTAACATTTACATTGATAATGGTTCATGAACCTGCAGACCATACCCGGCAGTGTTCTGATGCGGTGCCACCAATCATGACTGTTGTCAACATATGTGGGTTGATAGTATACAACACCCTATCTGTAATGTGTGGGCATGCTCAGCACTTGTTCAGAGCTTCTTGGCACGTTATGAGCTACTGCTTAGTTTAGCACCCATTTCACACCAGTCCTCACAGGTACACTGTCTGTTCATACATTTCCAGCTTGATAACTGTACAACAGCTGTCGTACACACATCACTCACATACCTCGTGAGACATGGTGGTTTCTACGGCCTGTCCACCTGCCACGTACCACTTATATACAGGCATGTCCAACTGGCACGTACCAGTGCTATTGCCTGTCACTATGATGACTATGTTGTACATGTGGCAATAGAGCTATTCTCATGTCCACAGTCAATGCACACCTCCCAGCATACAACAGTACAGCCTGTGGGAGATGCACATATGCAGCCCTGCTGGGGGTTATACTGTCACCAACCCTGACTGCACCTGACAGTCATGTGGGGTTGTGCAACATTGGCAACACACCCCACACATCACATGGTCCCACATGATCCCCACCACAGGCCACACATATGGAGACACCTTGTACAGTACCCCTCCATACTCTGTGTGGGCACCAACAACAGCCCACATCGCCAAACACAACCCCACCAACCTATAGCCCACAGACACGTGTGCTCATCACATACAGCCAATAGGGTGTCATAACATACTCAACATACCTGTCTTAGGTGACTGTCAGCAGTCACACTGCTGTTCCACTCAGCAGGCTACACAAGGCGATAGTCACTTACATCCTGCTGTCCAGTAACTGGTTTTGCAACATAACCTATGCAAACATGCCACAAGTCAGCAGGTACGATGTGACTCCCCTTCCATGTTTGTGTGACAGACGTTGTCACTCAGGGCACAGACTACATGTGCAGGGACATGCAATAGCCCACCAGTGTTGTCACCCTGCTGGTGTGGTCCACGCCCTGGGAAGCATTTTGCGTTCATCCGGACCTGTTACCACTGTACTACGAGTGACTGTGTCACTCCCAACAGTTGTCCATGCTTCTGCTGTTATTCCACAGGCATCTAGTATACGTCCACTTTGACAGACCCAGCCAAACAACATGATGCTGTGGCACAGTTGACCTGCACCTGTCAGCCCTGGGAGTACGGATCGCATGTTGGACTCTTGCTGCTTTTATACTGCCTGTCTTGCACAGTGCCCAATAACAGTCACCACCAGAATGGAAACAGGCTAGCGAAGCATGTGGTCATGTCACACAATGCTTGACATCATCCTCTGTGACGCACACAGGCAAGGCACACCTGATACTGCACCACTGCAATATCTCTGCCTCTTGGCTCTGCAGAGCACACCTGCAATGACTGGGTATAGACAGACCGTACCTCTCAGGCACGTACCTGGACTGGCACACCCACAGCTGAGGCGTCCCCATATTCCACTATGTTGTACACACATCCCGGCTGGTTACTTCGCACAATGCATCACAGGTGCTCCACGTGCATATGACTGTGTCCGGAACTACTGCTGCTACTAATGTGAGACTGACAGTAACCCACACCTAACTGTGATAGCCGCACATGTACTGACACATTAGGCGTACACTGTGCATGAGTCATAACCTCCGCTCAGCTGGTTCGACCCATACACCACCTCCAAGACCAACAGTATCCTTGACATGGACACTACCAACATATGACTGCTGTTCGACACCTGCGGTTATCCCCTCATTGGTGGAATCTGAACATCTGCTACCCACCCTTGTTAGCCACATTCCGGCACCACACACTTCACGGCATACACAGTAGATGAGTACTACAACACCAACTACAGATGTCGTATGACAGCGGTAGTTGTTGTCGTGACACACCTGCAGGTGGACAATGCACATGCAAATGCTGAGACATACCCCAGTGCACTTCAATAGCATGTACACGACAATGTGGTTCATGCTATTCCACACAGAGCCATGCAGGTACACACCAGAATACAGAAGACACTCTGGGGGTGCAGTCCCACGGACATACTTTACAACAACAAGTGGGGGCTGTTACACAGTGGTGTACATTCCCATGGGTGGGGTGAATCACTGGTCAGCCTCGGTAGGGCCACAGGATCCCATATCACATACACCATAACTATCTACATACACATTACTACGACGCATTCTGAAGGGCATTATGGTGGTATGTCAGTAGTCGTATGCAATACCCACATCTGCTCACACATGCAACTGTCACTCTGGAACATGACAGTAACAGTTGATGTTGGCAACATCCTGTCTGATGGCTTTATTGCTAACATTACTCCCTCTCACTCCCTGCAGGGCCACATTCCTTTCAGGTACATTGAGGTGTACCTTCAGTCACACCTACACAGTACTGACCTGTACTCTATATGTCCTAGGACACAGGCCCCTTGTCACCCTGCAATATCCCAGGCTGTGATGTCCACAGAACTCTGAACAGCATGTCTCCCCACTGGGACACCATATTCAGTAATAGCCTTGTACCAGACATTGTGGCCCCTGACTGGCACACAGCAACACCTCACAGGTAGCGCCACACTGCACGACTGGGACTATTGCTCTACACACCTCACTGGTCTGTTATGCACGGCTATAGGGCACATCATCATGGATATTATTCGTTGAGTCTCTGTTGTGCTCCAGTCCTTTGATGCCAGCTGGGTTGGTCTTGTTGGGGCCACAGCATGCCTCCTACACCTGTTGAACACCTTTCCTACAGTTGCCAGAGTTGTTGATGATGCCACGGGTGTCCACACAGCCTGCATTGTCCTCTTGCTGCCATTCAGCACCGTTCTCTATTCTGGTATTGACTACATACACATCCACCTGCACATCCCAACATATGTCTCCGGATGTTATGCAATGTGGCTAATGGACAGGACACACACACTGAGGGTGGGATACCAAATCACATACTGCAATCCAGTTACACTTGGCTTACCACAGTCCTCAGTCATGGGACCCTCATGTTCGGTATATGCTTCCCTGAGGTACAGGCTACCACTGAGGGGACTTCCCTGCCTAGCTTTATAGACCACTGCATACCCAGCATCGTTGTTGCTCCACCAATTGATACAGACCCCATCCATATGGGTGTCACTGTGACAGATACTGATATGAACATCATGGCCTCTACCTGCATGACACTTGGTGTGAACATCACCTTTGCAGTACATCATCCTCCCACTGGTTATCACATACATACATGTTGCATTGTACATGTGTGTAAGACACATGTATGTCGCACACACTCCTGTGATTACCACATTGCCACTGTGGCATGGATATCCTTCTACGTGTTCACACATGACTGTCCTGGGTGTGTAGCTGGTACATAGGCACCAATTGTACCTCTGAACACCGGACGTATACACACATCCACGGGTACAACACCCTGCGTAGGGTGTACCTTACACAACAGCTTTACATACCCCCAACATTAAAATGCCATGATGTTTATTGAGCTAGAGCTGGTAACATATGCGGCTTATGTACAGACACCACATCTGTACACATTTGCAGACTACATACTCAGGGGTGACATCTGCTGCAAAGACAGGGCCCATGTCTGCAAATATGTTTCTGGATATATTCCGCATACACGACATACACAATAGCCACTATGACCATGATGCTGATGGATATGTGCACACACGCGACTGTGTGTGGCATGTGCTTGGGGGTTGCATTCCCAGACCGGACACTCACCATGCTTTGGGACATGTTTCCTATGTACATCACGCATGGACAGTCAGTAGCAGTGTTCATGTGATACCTCGCTTGCTGGATGGTGGACACATGTATGCCAGGGATCACTGCAGTGGCTGTACTGTGCAGTGATGCAGGTTACACATGGCTCTTCTGTTCACAGGACACTACCCTGGAGAGGCACCACTGGCGTGCACACTGTAGTTGTTGTTACACATTGACTTCCCAGACTGCATGGTACACCACTATGAACCTGTGCAGCTATTACATGTCCTTTGTGCATGGTTACTGGTATAGCCCTTCCAGTTAGATTGGCTGTCATGCTATTACAATGTCCCATGACTACGGGCCATATGTCTACTGTTATTGTACACGCCAGTCATGTTCATGTTTGTCTGTTACATCTCTTCTGCTATTCTAGTATGGGAGTAATGTTTGCGTCCTTTGCAAATGCACAGAGTGGAGTACATAGTTATTTCATCATAACTGTTTATACATATCTTAGTTACATACTACTCACATCATTATATAATACCTTTGTTATGCATCATATGCCTGTTCTCCTGTGTAACATATCTGATGTATCAATCTACTGTACTATACATTACACGTTTTACATGGTATCCCATAATTCAACCATTACTTGTACAGAGGGACCACCTTAGACATGTCATTGATGTTATATGCCCATACACATGCATACTGTTACAGTATATCTACATATACTATCCCCTGCTATGGCACGTACTTATTGGATATACCCTGCCACTGACGGCGGGTCGTATGACATTGTTCTGTTTAATGCCGTCATGTTGCATCCCTTGTGGTGTCTGTGCTGTTTACCGTGTGGCCCACTGCTTGACGCACATCTTCTACAAGCATTAGTACGATCAGCGAGACATCACTACATAAATACCATTCCCCACTTTATGCATGGCGGACACTGTTAATTACTGCAAACCAGGTTATGCATACACTGACATTACGTAATTCAGAACATACTATACATACAGTTAGTGTTATACATACCTTGATATTGTTCTGGTGTTTCATCTCTATCTCGCTCCTCTGTATCACTCTTTCAACTGTTATACGGTATGAGCATACAGTTTGCATATCTGGCAAGTCATCCTTATATACGTCTATACCTGCAACATGTGGTTTACTGCCGCTAATTGGTGGTCCGGTGTGACTAATTACATGCACTTCAGCTGTGCAGCTACTCCATTCCCAATTACGCGGCAGCAGTGGGGTATAATTGAATTCTCCACCTGGGCGTTGGCCATTTGCCCTGCCTTCAGGGATACGGCCTGTATTGTGTTTTGTTGTGTGTAATTGCAACTGCTTTGTGTAGAGCCAAGTCTATTTTGGGGTCATGTCCTCCGTGGATTGTGTGTGATTCTACCTGTGACTGTACCTGTCATCCCACCCGTCTGATAAAGGACTATTGCAAACACCTGTAACATCGCCATATGTTCCGTTATACGACGGATACAATTTTGCATGGCGCCTTTAAATGTCTCTCACAAGGCATGTCAACGGTTCAGCAGATGTAATTGACTAACTAGATGTTTGGGCTGTGGTTACGGTCTGTATTGCTATTGTTTACAGTGTGGGGGATGTAGGCGGGTGTACATAGCATATATGGTTTTGTGGGGCTTGCATTTCTATGTAGTCCATATATATGTGTGTGGGCCCCTTCCCTAATTACAGTGCTATCACTTAATAGACTTCTATTATGGGAATTTACTGTGGGCCATTGTTAATTGGTTTCAATATGGTATGCAGGTGCGGTTGATACTTCCATACCTCCGGATGTACGGCGATATGTGCAGGGATATTTGTAAATGAACGCCATCCCGTGTATGTCTGCCCCAGATATTTGCAGTCATTGCAGTGGTGTTGGTGTCAGACCCTCTGTCACATGGCTTGCCACCTTTTCATATAGCCATAGTTGGACACTTGCGGGTCACACAGTGGTGTTTACAGGCTGACATATGGCCACGGTCAGTACACAGGATAGCACATACTTTTATCTTCATTACATACCTATTGTTCTTGGTCCTTCACTACTTATCGGTTTGCATGTAACATTTCCATTTCTTACATACAGGCATGAGTATTTCCTGCAACTATTGCATATTATGTGGGACATACTAATGCCCTACACTCATGGACAGGTGCCCTTTCTAATGTTTCATGTCAGGACACACCTGCCCAATGTGGGACAGGTGTTTACCGCATGACTACGGATAGCTATACCCGCACCTACCGTAATCATCTACCTCCGAGTTGACACCTACAGACACACTATGCGGACACACACGACACACTTTAGTCACACTGGAACACAAATGGCACCCTCATCACACACATACACAGGCTACATCACACACAACCACAGTTGTACATGGTACCTATGTGGTCCGCACCGCCGACAGCGGTGACTACATGTCCTTACTATTGTCCTATTGCTCGCGGTTCTACTGTTCCAGTACTGTGTTCTTTCTGTCTCTCATCCTCCTGGTTACATGTGTCGGTGTGTGACACATTCCATAGTTGGCGGTATCCTTTTATTTGTACCTCAAAGGTGTTTAGAATGTTGTCGACCTATCTATATATTTGCAGATGCCAGTGACCCCTTGTATATCGACATATATCACACTATTGCCCTTTCTATCTGTATTATATATATTTGTAGATATATAAATATATATATATATATATATGTGTGTGTATATATATATATATATATATATATATATATATATATATATATATATATATATATATATACATATCTCGGACAGGGGTGGTGACAGGCACGCTACACCTTTCATTGTGTGTTTGTCAGTGTATATTGTTTCCTAGACTCCGCATGTTTGTGTCAGTACCTGTCACATTACACACCTGCCATAGGTTAAGATTACCTCCCATCCCACTTTGCGAGGGACAATCCCTCTTTGTGCAGTTGTGTCCTGCGAAATATTTGTGAACATAGCAAATGTCCTGCGACTTTGGGACAAACATATTCCCTATAGTTTATGTCATAGTTGCATGACACACTTATTCTGTATCTGACCCACCTACATGTTACAGGACACGGAACACGTACCTGCGACCATTACTAAACTATAAGCTTTTTATCTATGCAAAACACTGTCATTCTGGTTTTCATCCTGGCCGGGTGTGTGTTGTCCTGCTGACATCTGTCGTATGTCCCACATTGGTCATTTGAACTGTGGCAACCCTATCATACGTACATCTTGCCTAGCAATAGTGTTGGGTGATTGTGTACATGACTGCCTGTTCCACTCCTGGCAGTGGTCATTTTACCCTTCAGAGCAGGCGCTATTTGTTCAGGGGTGACTAATGCTGGTGTCACCTGTTCTGTACATCATCGACCGTGATCTGCGCAGTGGTCGGTGACACTTAGCCCTGTTTCACGCATATCCGTATAGTCATATTTAAACATCGCTTACCAGCTGTGGGCAACGCTTATTCCCGCTAATGTGTGCTACACATATTCTGATGACCTGCATCCGGACTGCATTACCCGTGCTGTCGGGATTATGTTACATCCCTTGCGGGACGTGGGACCAGGAACATGCACGACAGTCACTGCATGTACCACTTGGACATCTGGGGGTTGTACACGAATTATGTCAATTTGTATGTGCAGTTACTCCACACTACACTCACATGGATGACTCCGTTAGTTTACAACTTGATGGATCCAGTTAATGGTATGTCCATGTGATGTTTACTGGCTGTACTCCAGCACTGGGTATGCATATCACAATTAGGTACACCCAATAATTTGCTACACCTTCATACGACCGTGGATGCAGCATGCCGGGGTGAGTACTGCCTGTCATGGGTACATCCCATGCCTTGACACTACATCCATGATTACATTTTGTGGAGCCCCTCAGTAACGCGGCATGTACTCCCACGATTGTCTCTGCTCCAGTATGCGACAGTTGCTTACTCAATGTTGTGGCGAAGGGTGTCACTGTTTGCCTCGTTTGGTGTTTTGCCTCTGACAATCGGGCATGTACCTACCGATGTACCTGGAACCTATACACACAGCACCGACAGATGCTGATGGGCGCATCTACTGTTCAGGTGTTGACAGTTCCGTGTTCCCATGGCTGTTGCGTGCACAATGTTTGAGGGCTGCCTATGTAGGATTCCACAGCGGGCCACCTATACATCACAATTTACAGGTAGTCGTGTTTGTGTGCCATCCATGTTACTGTGTGCAGGTGGGGAGGGGTGTCAGTCCGTGGGAGCCTACACTGTCAATGTATGTGCTATACGTTCCCTCTTTGCCAAGGTGTAGGCATATTGGGCATGCCTCCTTCTGCCTACTGGGGCTGGCACAGTGTGTCCATGGTCTGGATCCCTCTGTGCCTGTGTTGGCCTTGGCACTTGCGGTGGGCTGTGAGGCCCTCCCCCATTATGACCCTGCTGCAGCTGTTTCCGCAGGACAATATTATGTAGCATGGCACATACTATGAAGATGTGGGCACATGTGCTTGGAGAGTACTGCAAGGCTCCACCAGATGTGTCCAAGCACCAGAACTGTGATTTCAGCATCCTAAACACACGCTCTATGATGATTCTGGTTTGTGCGTGTGCCTCATTATGGCGTTCTTGCATTGGTGTGTGTGCATTTCTGATGGGGGTCATCATCCATGGCTCCAGTGCATAGCCAGCATCACCCACAAGGTGACCTTGTGGGATGTCCCCCCTGACAAATACCTGATACAGCTGTGAGGCATTCCAGATATGGGAGTCGTGGTAGCTTCCAGGGCTGCCAGCACACACATCCATGATAATGCCCTGGGCATTGCACATGACCTGGCAGTTGATGGAGTGGAATCCTTTGCGGTTTATGTAGCGGCTACCATACTCACCGGGTGGTGACTTTATTTGTATGTGCGTGCAGTCTATCATACCCAGTACCTCCGGGTAGTTTGCCACATGGTGGAAGTGACGGATATTGCTGGGCAACTCCTCCTGAGTTCAGGGGAAGTCTGTATGCTTATTGGCATGTGGTAACATGGCATCCAGGAACTGGTGTAGTACCCTGGATGCCGATGCCTGTGAGATCCCCATTATATCTCCAGTTGGCCTTTGAAAGGTACCTGTGGCTAGTATTCGCAAGCTTACACATACCTTCGTGTCCACTGGGATGGGTTCCCCTCTGTTGTTTCTGGTTCTCAGGTGTGGCTGGCACAGCTCTACTATTTGCTGTAAGATGTCCCTGTCCACCCTGTAACGCTCTACTATCTCCAGATCATGTAGCCCCTGGTAGGTTACCCTTGGTCTGAACACTCTTCTCCTCCTCCGAGGCCTACGGTGGTTGTTGGCATCATCCTCCACAACACCGTTGGTCTGTAACACATGCTGATGAATCACAGCTATGGCAGCTTCCAACATATACATTTTAAAAGTTCCCCATCTGTTTACACCTATGGTGTGGTGTTTGGGAATACACAGGTGTGTGTTGGGTGCTTTCACACTTTATACTGTTCTGCTGTGAACACTGATGATGTCATAGGGTGTGTATGTACGATCGTGGCTACAGGGTATCTTCTGTGTTTTATTTATGAAACCGCTATTGTGCTGCCTTTGGTGTTGCATTACATTTGGATGCGGTGAATTACTTCCTGCCCTTCCATTTACATTTGTGCACATTACACCTACCATTTGCTGGCATGCATCCAGCTGCCTGCTTTCATTTGTACTTTCCTAGACCTGGCTCATCTTGCGTAATGTGTGCTATTGCTGATCTACTGTGGGTTTGCTTTGCTCTGCTATGACAGTTCTCCTATCTTTGCATTCCAGGTCCTCCACACCTTTCTTTGCAATCCTATGCCTCCCCTATCCTGCAGGCTTGTCTACTGCCGTCGATTGGCCGCCGTGTGTTGATTGGTGTTAATTGCTCATTACTATGCCAATTACCCTGCTTCGGCATTTCCTTCTTTCCTTCCCCTGACCTTCCTGTTTGTGTTATTGTTCATGGCGCATGCATCCGCTTACTGGGTTTCGGGCATGAGTTCATCCCCGTACACATGCGCTTTCAGGTACCATGTGTGCTCTCAGCTAAATGGTTCTATACCCTCCTTCCCGCCCCTGTCCTTCAGTTTTGCTTAGCAATGGCCAGGCCAGATTTGCATTGTTCCAATGTGCTTACTGATACGGTGGCACACCCCTCTGCTGATGTCATGTATCACCTTTGATACACTCCTCGGTGTTGTAGCGCTGCGCCATCAGGTACATCCTTAATCCAGTGGGACGTTTGCGATTCAGTATTACCTGCCTCATTTGCATGGCATTGACTACTAATTCATAGTTACAGCGCCGAACACTGTTGCGGGCCCCTAGCAACCCTTGTGCCTTGCTTGTGGTGTGCCATGCCTACCATTGCATATTATGGTGCAATCCTAATTTGTCTTTCATTGCGATTTTCTGCCATTTTTATATATTTCCTTTGTATTCCTGTTTGCACACACATGCCCTGCGGTTGTACTGTGCGTTACTGTGGACATGACATTAAATGTTGTTTTTTAGGTGTTGTGCATCTTTTCTTGTGCCATTGGCTGTGTATTTCTCCATTGGCATATGTTAACTTTGTAATACATGCGTGTGGTCCGCTTCCATATCTCTGATGTTCTGTTTGGGAAAATGTAAACCATGTTTTTTGGTTTACATTTCCATGGGCTTGTGCTACGCCTGCACCACTTCGTGAATCACTGTATGCCTTCATTAGCATGGTGCAACACTGTGCATGGGGTGATTTGCATACCTATGCCGAGGGCTGCGTAGCTCTGGCATATGCCGGTAGTGCACGTGGGATTGGTTCGTACCTGAATCGCTCGGCGGACATATTTGGCGTTATGCCACCTACGCTACGCCTGCGCCTGGCACAAGCTTCATGAATCCGAGGAAATATTTTGACATGTAGTATGACCAAAAACAGAACTGTTGGAAGATGTAATTTTATATTTCCATTTATTAGAAGAAAGCAGAATACATTTCTGTGAATTATGAAACATAAACTGAGTCTGAAGCTTTGTGGTTGGGTCAATCTGTTTTGTCTGCCAATTTTGAGTGTGTGTTCTAGTATCAGGCCTGAAACAGGAAATAGAAATTATGAACTATGAGTTATGAGTCAGAGTCCCTGATTAGATTCCCCTTTGGCAGACCCACTCTTTCTTGATCCCTTCTTACCTTGGTAAGGAGATGTTTACTAAAGAATAGAGGCAAACTGCCTTCCCATGGTCTAGTGATATGGGACAAATAATTGAAGAAATGCTACTGGTGCAAAATAATGTGAAAAAAATGTAAAGGTCAATTAATGGCTGCTGCTAGTTAAAGATCAGTTAATGGTCTGTGCTAGTTAAAGAAAATGCTGTCTTATATCTCAATACAACTCCAGTCAAGGACAAACCTGAGCGGCAGGCAAGGGATGGTTTTGTGTATTATGGTTTTATAATTTTAGCCTCTGAGGAGCAAGTACCAGAGTTGCATTGGTATCTCCTGGAGCATTTTCCTTGTGTACCTCCATTCCTTTCTTGAAAATTTCTGCTGTTTTTCATACTGCTAAGCTTTCAGGAAGGCTATTCCAATCACTCACCACCATATATGATGAATAATATATCTTCATGTCTCTCCTGAGTTTCAAAATGTAACTTCAAAGAGTACCAGTTTCCAGTTCTGTGTATTTCATTAACCTACTTTAACACTTCAATCCTCTGCTTTGTGTTTTCTTCAAAAGTATAGACATTAAACTCTTCTAGTCTTTCTTTGCAGAGTTTTTAATAAATCTTGTACTCAATTTTTATCGACTTCCTTTGAGTTGCCTGCATTATGATGATAAAATCTTCAGAAGTGCATGCAGCACTTCTTAATGAGTGTTACCAACAGCATGTAAAGAGATAGAGAGACAGAGAGAGAAAGAAATATACATTTTTTTATTTTCTAAACAGACAGGATACCAGGTTGGAATCTATCCAGTTTAATTCAGTTACATCAGAAGGAGTATTGAGTTGTTCAGCTATATTTTCTTCAGAAGTGTTTATCTTTCTCTTACTATAAGATATACTGTTCACAGATTAAGAAATCACATAAGGAATAAGACATGCTCATCCTTGTATAGCAATTCCCTTTTCTCTTTCCATTTGAGTGTTTAACACCAACATATAGACTTTAGGAGAGATGTTTAAGATATCTATTTTGGCAGCTTATTCATAGGATGAAAAGAATGTTTATCCTTTATTTATCATGTTTCAAGAAAATAATTAAAAAAAAACACACACAAGAAAAAACCATAAAAAACAAATAAACTTGCGATTCAAAAGTTATGGTCCAAAAGTATTGAAAGGAGTATCAGTGGTATAACAGGTGGCACACTCACCTTTGGTGCTGGAAGACCAGAGAGCTGTAGGTTCCATTCCTTGTCCAGGTGATTGGATTGCTTACAGTGCAGCCCAGCATTAGGGGAGGGTGCTGCTCTCCTGAATGTGGCATCCTTTAGATGAGATGTTAATCTGAAGTCCCATCTGCTCAGGCTGATGCTAGTTCAGGTTGATATAAAAGTTCCTACAACATCTCTAAAAAAGATTAGGGAAATTCGCTAATGCACTGGCCAAATTTCCTCCAGTAGTGGAAATACTACTTCAGATTTCCCCTGTATAACTTGGTTAACAAAGGATAAATAAATGTATGTGTTGGGACTACTCTATAAACCAGCTACTCTGTTATACTCATTTCTTTCCATGTTAAGGGTGTATAAGAACAACTGCAGTCATACAAACCCATATATATATATATATATATATATATATATATATATATATATATATATATAAATATATATATATATATCCTTAGGACAGATGCAGTTATTACAAACTTTAATGTCTCTTCTACACAGCCATTAACTGCAGTCTGGCAGTTAGCACAGCGGATTAAATCTATGAGTTGTTTCCTCCAGTCCAAGGTTTCATTCCCTGAGCCTCCCTTTATCAACAATGTAACTCTGCAGAAGGCACTTACACAGACAGTGCTCTGATAGGAAAATGGGCTAAGCTTCTCAGTGACCTTTTGTATCATATGATTAGTAACTACCTACAAATCAATACCTACATCTTCTATGTGGTAAACAAATGCACTAGGCTAAAATAGTGGGCCTTGGTTAGACATCCTGTTGAAAACAGCTCCCAGACATAAAGGATAAAGGGTACTGTAAAAGGAAGCTAAAAGGCTAGACACTGGTCAAAGGGAAATATGAAATAAGGAACTTTTACAGACATTGTAAACAATCACAGATTATTTATGTTGTGGGAGAGACAGGGACAATTAATGTTATCAGTTTGTATAAAAACAGCATGCGCATGTATCATTTAAATTATTTCTGGCTTTTTATCACATCTCTGCTGACTATATAGTCAGTCAACATGAATGTTTTATGTATAGTTTTATAGGGTCATGTAGGGTAATATGGCATTCTACGGAAACTACTATTTCAGTAAACCACCAAGAGAAGCCTAACTCACAGTCTGTCATCTGTTTCTTTTCCCTGAATGTGAAAAAGATTCTAGGGTTCCTAACTTTTTTAGATAATTTCTATGATCTGTTTATAAGTGTATGCACATGGCAGCATTAGAAATATGTCAGTCCGACAGACCTAGATAATTTTCCTAATGAGGTTATCAAAGCCAGACCATCATTGCATTCATACAATGTTTCTTTTATAAACCGAGATCTTTTATGCCATTAGATTTATTTTACAATCATGTAAAATTAACTCAGCTTTCCTTACCTAACAATCTGTGTGACTCTAAGCAAATAGCTTAAATAGAATGTCCCTGGACCACCTCTGAAAAGAATCACATGTGCTTAGAGGGCTTGGTTGGTTAATTAAAAAAAGGGTTAACCTTATGTGACATGCACTGAATTTTCTAATTAAAATCAATATTTTCCTTTTATTGAGTTTTATAATTCTTTCCATGATGTAACACAATAATGTAAAATGCAAACTTCATTAAGATTAGCTTGAGAAACTGTTATAGAAATTAATCTTATGCTCTCTACCTCCTGCTGAGATATGATTTTTTTTTTGTTACTGATAAGGCATTACATTTAGTGTGGCTGCTGTTTGTCAGCTCTCAAAAACTGTGCAATGAGTCACAATTAAATCAATCCTTGCATTTTACTGTCTTATTCTTCACAATTAAATCAACCCTTATATTTCTTCCGTGTTATTCTTCACAGGTTTACTATTATAAATATATTTTGTGTCAGTAAGAAATGCATTCCTGTTTCTGAAAGAAATGACAGCATAGTCTGTGGTTGACGCATGAACATACTGAAACAAATAAAACACCAAATGATGCCTCCAGAGAATTAATAAACGATTTACATTAAAATAAAAGAGCGTTAGTACAGTGGTTAGACTGCTGAACTGAAGTTCTCAAAGAAAGCAAAAGAGCATCTGAAAAAGCTTGGAAACAGTGAGGTATTTCTGGCAAACTTGTTAAACTTTCTAAAAAAAGTGTTGCATGGAAACGGGAGCTCATGAAGCAATGCTGTAGTGCCTCAGATGTCTGTGTGTAGGCGAGCCACTGAGGTTGTATGTCTGTGCTTCAAATGCAGGAAGAGGTTTTTTTACAGAGCAAGCAGCTTTAAAAATAACTGCTTAAATGCATTAACCCATATGAATTGAAAAGCGGTAGCCTTGTGCATTCAGTGACGGTTTCTAAATAATTTACAAACATATTTTACAGTTTATTTACTATTTTCAGTACCATTTGTGAAATGATGTTTTCAACAGTTCATCAGCAAAAAGGCTGTTAGAAGAGAAATAATTAAAAACAGCAGGAACTGATTCAATCACTATTCTTAATGAAGTTTATATTGTACAGTCAGTATGTTCCATGGAAAGAACTGTAAGAAGTGAAAATGTCAGTATGAATTAGAAAATTGGAAAATTCAGTGCATGTAATTATAAGATAATATTATTATTATTATTATTATTATTATTATTATTATTATTATTATTATTATGTTAACCTCATAAGCTTGCAGAACACAATGGACTCTTTTTCAGGGCTGACCTAAAAGCATTTTTTAAATTAACTTGCTCAGAATCGTATAGTTTCACATGGAAAGTAAGGAAAGCAAACCAAGACTACTGGATGAAGCTCATTAACATCTCAAAGTCTTAATCGTCTGTGCTAAATTGATAAACTGTTCATTATTTTTAGGGGCAGTTTAAAATTTGAATGATGTTGTTGTTGTGTTTTTCAACTTTTCCCGGTTAGGGGTCGCCACAGCAGAACTCCGGTCCGCTAATAATTGGTAGTGGATTTTTACGTACCGGGTTACCAGCCCTGATGCACAACCTTCAATGAAGGCATGCCCCATTCACGTATGCCTCCACACAGAAGACGCTCTAGCTGAGAATCGAACGGGGCAATGTCTTGCTAATAAGGCGACAACGCTACCACAGCACCACCACCGCAGTCTAATATTTGAATATACTCCATTAAAAAAATTTGGGTTAGCTGGCTGTAAATAATATATCTTGTTAAAGAATCCTACATGCAGTCCTTATTAATGTGAAAATCAACAAACTATAAATGTTTTGGGTATAACATTAAAAATAAATAATACAAAAGTAGATATAAGCTTACACAGGTGGAAGAATATATACAATATGTCTGTCAAAGAAAAAAGCAGAAAACTGAACACACATCCCCCCTGGAGAAAACAATGTCATACTGGCATACAGTTTATTGTATTTAAGTTTCAGTAAACTAAGAACACTAAAATTTGCATTTATCCATGACGAATGTATGCAGGATGTACTACAGATACATCTAGAGCAATATTATAGTTAGATCCACTTTTTTTTCAAAAGAGTGAAACACAGTAGTAGTAGAAATGTCTATCATCAGCATGGAAGGTGCAGTTACCAGGTCTAGAAGTGTGACTCTACAGCTAAAATTATGTCCTAGCATACCTCCCAACTATCCAGAATTTTGCAAAATGTCCAGATTTTTGCCTCATGTGTTTGGTCTGACTCTCATAAAATTTGTGATTTTCTGGCAAATCATTGAGAATTTAAGTCACTAAAGAAAGACACACATTTGGGTTTCAGAATTTGCATCCTTCAGAAATGCATGCTGAATCAAAGTTTGATATTCTAGCAACCTTCTAAGTTTATAAGAGCAGTATTTAAAAATTGTCCCTGATTTTGGGTCTTTGCCCCCCCATTATCTTTGGCTTTTTCAAAATTCCTGCAGTAAGAGGTTGAGAAATATGCACTCTAGCTATTTGAGATCGCTAAGTCCTTCTTAGTTCAATATCTGAATTATGGAATATATTTTAAGGTTTTCCATAACAATAAAACAGAATGAATGACTATTGTGACTAAAATGTTTTCACATTAATGATAATTATAATGATAATAATAATGACACTGGTAGAAAGGCATGGTGCATTGTCTGATACAAATTATGTGACATTAACACACAGATTTACCAAAACCTTTATTCAGAAATTAACAGCACAGTATGTTTTCCTTTTTCACTCTGAATACGTTACAGAAATGTTCAAAAATACGTGGCATTCCTGAAATAATTTTAAGTTTACATAACCAATTATGGCGATAGAGTTCTGAGAATGAAAATCACCAGCAACATATTCATGTAACCTTTCTACTACTTATAACCACACACTGAATCAGAAATAGCATATAGAAATTCTTCACACCACTGCTAAAAGCAAATGAAGACACAAAAGCATTTGACTTTTCCGAATATTAACTTGCATTTAACTGGAATACTCTAGGAAACCGATATTGTAAAATGGAAACATTAGAGGTAGATAAGAACCAAAGTCAGAGAGAGAGAGAGAGAGAGAGAGAGAGCAAGAGTAGATGAAGTTATCTTTCCTGTCTTTCTGTCTTCCATTTCTCATTTCTATTTTGTTCCCTCTCTTCCCTTATTCACTTCCTGTTTTCCCATTCTCCTGACACCAGTGGTGTCTATGGATAATGCTTTGACTACAGCTCAAATTACCTGGGCTCTTGACACTGGATGGGACCATTTATTTATGTATGTATTTATTGACATTTGTTGACTGGGAAAGTCCGACTGGGCCACAAGAGCCCATTTTCAGTGGAGGCCCAGGAGGAAAAGCTCCATTTAACAGAGAAAAATATATCTTTTTCAAAGACATTACATAAAAAATAGTTAAAAATTATACATTTCAAAAATAATCAACAATATTGTAAGGCAAAGAGATATAACGAAAATAAGTTACAAAGAGAACAATGAGAAAAAGTAAAGTAAAACGCTATATAGAAGTCTAGAGAGTGTTCTTTTGGCAGTTCATGGTAGAAATAAGTAAAAGGCATGTGTTTAATTTAATTGTATCGGTAAAGGGGAGAGAGATCAGGAAAGATTAGTATAAATGGGGAGGAGATGATAAGAAGAGGTTATGTAGTGTTAGAGAGGTTAGGATAGCCAGGTGAATATGAGGAAGTGGTGATGGGTAGAAGAATCTGTATAGAAAGGAGTGGAGAAAAGGCTTTTCATTGTCATGCATTTTGTAAAGGATATGAGGCCTGAAGCTGAAATGTCTGTAATCATTCAGTAACTGCAATCCTCAATAATTTGTCAGAAAAATGCAAACTTTATGAGGAGCAGGCCAAAAAGTATAAGACAAAACAGGGATACCTCATGCAGTCAAGAGGTATGATGGAGAAGAGAGGGGGACATTATTTGCTGTGCTATTGCCCCCTGGTGTTGGTAAGTGGCACAGCAACTTACAGGAGCTGAACAAACCACATTAAATTCACTGTCCTTGTAAATGTATAGTATTTTATACCCATTATTTCTGTCTTATGACATTGTGCTCAGGTGATTAAGTATATGAATGTAAGTAATTCCTCCAGGTCATTCATCATAGATCCGACCACAAACTAATCACCTTGGAAATCCACATCCCTCCCACCCGCCCTGCAAAGGTAACCACCATGAAAAACTTCTCCAAACCTAACTTTGGACTCCTAAAAACAGAGGTGGCTAACTTCACGGCACCCATGCAAATGGACAATAGTTGCATGACCGCCGAATCATACACCAATCATACACCAATTCACTGTATGAACACGTACACAAATGCATGGATCTCGTCATACCCAATAGAACCAAGACGCTCTCCCTCCAAAAAAGGAAGCCAATCTGGTGCCATAAACAAACTCTACAACAGAAGGAGGAAACTGATGCAGAATAAGGTGAAGTCCCAAGACTGGAAAATCTCCCTTATCAGCCTCAACAAAAAGCTGAGCTCCCTCATCAAATCATCTAAAGCTACCTATGAAAACAGAATTGCAGCAGATAGTAAAGACAACCACAAGGCCTTCTATAGTTATGTAAAGAATCTCCATGGCAATACACAGATTTGCTCTGAGCTACTGCACAATGGTACCTCCTATACTGAGCCAACAGATATTGCCAATATACTGGCCAACAGATTCAGTGCCAACGTTATCACTCTCTCCCCCATCAAAGGACCAATCACAATACCAGTAGATTGCCAGGCACCCATTATTACTGCTGCACAGGTTAAAACAGCACTGTCCAAGGCCAAGAATGCAGCTTCTATGGGACCTGACAATATCCCTGGCTGTGTTCTACATAAACTACAGAGTGAACTGACACCTCACCTGTGTGCCCTGTTCAATCACAGCTTCATCTCAGGCTTTGTCCCTACCGAATGGTGCACTGCTAGAGTCATCCCTCTCCACAAAGGAGGAGCGACTACAGACCCTGGGAACTATCGCCCCATTAGCCTGATGACTCTGATATGCAAAGCTATGGAATGCATCATCATGGACCTAATAAACAAGGATATAGGGAATCTCCAAACTTTGGATCCCACACAGTTTGGTTTTGTGAAGGGTAGATCATGTCTGCTCAACCTGGTCAACTTATTTGAGTCAGTCACCACAGCTGTGGATGAAGGCAAGGTGGTTCATACAGCCTACCTTGATCTGGACAAAGCCTTTGATACCATTTCCCACTCAGGAATCATAGAAAAACTCACTAAGCTAGGCATCAACCCCTATATCACTAGGTGGGTTGCAAACTGGCTCACTGATAGAACCCACAGTGTGAAAGTAGCTGATTCCAGGTCAGACTGCCGACCAGTGATGAGTGGAGTCCCACACGGTTCAGTCCTGGGTCCCCTCCTGTTTGGTATATACTTCTCTGAAGTCCAGGCCAACATAAAGGGACTCTGGCTGACAAAGTTTGCAGACAATTGCAAGTTGGGAGCTATTACTAACTCCTGAAGTGATGCTGACATCCTACAGAAAGGCCTCACTACTGAGACCAATGGTTGGTGTCAGAACCATGGCCTTAAGCTCAATGCCAAAAATGTGTCATCATCCCCTTTGGGAAAAACCCAGTTCCCATGAATTACCACATCGATGGTAGTCCACTGAACACAGAAGGCATTATAAGAGATATGGGAACACAGGTTGACAGCAACCTCTCTTTTGACCACCACATTGCCACTGTGGTCAGAAAGTCCTTCTATGCGACACATCTCATTACTAAGGGTTTTGCATCCAGGAAGAAAGAGGTTATTGTCTCCCTCTACTCTTCCCTCATTAGGCCAATCATTGAGTACAATGCCCCATTTGGCATGTATCTCACTAGACACCTGCAATAACTGGAAAGGCCACAAAAGTACCTCACAAAGAGGATCCTAAGCCTTAAACACTTGTCCTATATGGATAGACTAAAAAAACTCCAGCTATTCTCTGTCTCATATCGCCTACTTAGAGGCGCTTTCTGCTTGACTTACAAAGCCATGTCTGACCCAGCTCTGTTAGAAATGATACATCTAAAGATATTCCAATCCCTCCACACCACACATTCCACAGACCTCAACCTCATTACCACAATCAACAGAACAAGCTGGAGGGACAGATTCATAACCCAGAGACTGTCTATGCTATGGAACAGACTTCCCATACATGTCAAACATAGCACCTCACCTTCAAGAGAAATCTTGATGACTAGATGGGAAATAGAAAATTCACCCCGGGGATCACTCCAGTGGCTCTACTTGACAGAGGCACTGGGAACTAAGGTTGGGTGGCACAATGTCAGGGTAATCCTATGGGCTAGACTTGTAAAGCTCCAGGGCCATTAGCCTAGCACACTTTGAACCTATGAACCTATCAGAGATTATGCCCCCACACACTGAATTCCAAAGCAGCATCTTTAAGGACATCAGTCTCAGACCAGGTAAATAAATGACGGGATAATGACAGTGAAATACATATAAGGGCAAATTTGTGTTCTGCAAGGTGAAGACTGCATCTGAGAAGGGTACTAGAAAACAATTATTAGAGCAATGATCAATAAATAATTAGAATAAACCAGCAGTTTGCAAATAGGATAGAGCAGGAGTAGGATACTTTATAAAAATATAAGTAAAAGATGAAAAAAACAGTCTGTGGTGTATCAATAATTTAGCAGGAAGTGGAAGGAAATTCTTCTCTTAAAGCATGCATTTCTCCTTTTGTGCTTGTACTGGAGTTTCCTGGAGCTCTGCATCTACGTATCTACGTATATATCACCCCAAAAAATGTTGTTGCAGTCTCTCAATAAAAAAAAGATACATTCTGCAGTAATGAATTAACTCATTAACACCTATGCAATGTGGAATGTCACACCATTAGCAGCCTACACACATCATGCATTCTACAGCATTTTCTGAAAAAAATTTCTTAAAAAACATAAGATAAACAAGTGTAAATATTTTGTGAACAATAAAAGCTATTAAAACTGTACAAATAGCAATACTGTCATGAAGAAGTATTCTTTACAGTGATAATAGTCAGTGCATTCATAATTTTTCCCCATAAATACTATAATATATTATAATGACATAAACCACAGACCCAGAATTATATTGTTTACTAAACTTTCACAAATTTACATATCTTGGACAATGTACAACTTGGACATATATTGTTAGAACGTTTTTTTCTTAAATTTGTAGATTCATAAATTCATAGATTGTTACTAGGCTAATGACCCAGGGGTCTTTCTAAGCCTAGCCAAGTTTTTCCAAAAGAATAATGATGTCCTGTATCCAAGGACATTGAGAGTCAGGCATTTATAAGCTACCTCTGTCCATAAGGAACATGGGTGCTAGGCCCGGTGTAAATTTCCTATTCCCCATCCACTAGTCTAGGTTGTGCTTAAACAGGGTCATAGACAAACTCAGCTTAACATGGATGGGAAGCCTGTTCCATAGGAAGGGCAACCTCTGAGACACATATCTGTCTCTCCAGCATGTTCTGTTTAAATCACAGAAAAAAATCAGGTCTTTAGACCTTGTATTTCTTGTACTGTTTGACTTACGAATATACAGGAGATTCATAAGTGCGGGGACTGAGGATGCCTTGTAAGCCAGGCATAGATCACCCCTCAGCAATCTATAGGATCTGAGTAGAGCAAATGTAGTAAGGCATTCTCTATAAGGCAGGTTTGTTATGCCTTGTATTCTTTTTTAAGGAACCTCTGAGGTTGCCCTAGTTGCTGCATATGCCTGGTCAGGCACATACCGAAGGCAGCATTATACTCTATGATTGGCCTGATAAGGGTGGAGTACAGCGGGATAATAACTTCTTTGGAGCTAGATGCCATACCCTTACTCATAAGTTGCACAACATAAAAAGATTTCCTCACCACTGTGGCTACTTGGTGGTCAAAGGTAAGGCTAATGTCTACATGCGTATCCAGATCCCTGACCACTGGGATCAACTCTTAGGAGCATATTATCAACATGGTAATTAGCTGAGATGGTTGACTTTCTAAAGCGTAAGAGTATAAATTTCTTAAGACCATGGCTTTGGCATCATTTGTTAGTCAGAGATAGGCCTTCTTGAAGAATCCTAATGTCTGCAGAGGAGTTGATGATAACCCCCATCTTGCAATTATCTGTAAACGTAGTCAGCATAAACCTTCAGCATTTGCTTCCATTTCAGAGAAATAGATGCCAAAAAGGAGCAGGCCAAGTAACAATTCCCTGGGGATTCCACTAGTGACTGACCTCTTGATGGAGGTGGCCTCACCTATTTTGACCTCCTGGGCCTATCATTGAGCTAGTTGGTTATCCAGTAGGTGATAAAAGGGTTTATACCTAAATTAGTGAGCTTGTCTGTAATGCTTCAGTGGGGTATTGTATAAAAAGCCTTGGCCAGGTCAAGGTAAGCTGTGTGCACAGTCTTGCCTTCATCCAGTGCTTTGGTGACCCTCTCAAGAGAGTCCACCAGATTTAATAGGCATGAGCTTCCTTTAACAAAGCTGAACTATGATGGGTTCAGCATTTGCAGGTTACCTATATTCTCATTTATCATGTCCATGATGATTATTTCCATAGCCTTACATATGAGGCTGGTCAGACTTATGGGCCTGTAGTTATCTGGATCACTGGTTTGACCACTTTTGCGCAGGGGAATGACTGTAGCCATTTTCCATTCCTTGACCACAAAACCTGACAGTAGGCTCCAGTTGAAAAGTGATTCATGTGGACCAGAGAGGTCATGTTTCATGTTATTTATTATGCATCCTGGGATGTTATCAGGGCTCATCGATAAAGTGTTATTGGCCTTGGAAAGTGCATTGATGACCTGTTCCCTAATAATGCTTGGTGAGATTGTGGTATGTAGTATTTCCTCTGGACTACCAGGGGAGAGAAAATTGACTGAACCTGTTAGCCAAAAGGTTAACAATGGCCTTCAGTTCAGTGTGGGTGATGCCATTTACAATAAGTTTAGTGCATTGTTGCATTTTTCCCCTGAGGTTATGGACATAGTTGTAGAAAGCTTTGTGGTTGTCCTTTGCCTGAGAAGCTATTTTTTCTTTAAATTTAGCCTTTAGATTGGGATTTTAGTATGCACGGCTTTGTTCCTCCTACTCTTGGCCAAGATTGTTTTTTCTTTTGCTGTATAACTGACTGGTATAGTCAGGGTGGGTTGTGTTTTGAGTTTGTTTTATTCATAATACAAGTGAGCATAGCTCACTTTATACAGCTCTCAATATGGCTGTACATTGATTTTGTAAATAGCTCAGCATATGCTATGGTGTTTACTGGGTTTGGCGGTGCTTGGAATTTATTCAAGCTGTCACTTAGTACACAGAGGTTAGCCTTGGAATAGTTCTTGAAGGTTTTTAATTTTGCTGAATTCCTGGATTTAATTTTTATTTCAAGCAATACTGCCTTATGGTCAGATCTGATGAGTGAAGACATAACATAAAGGTGAGGAATATTGCCCCCCCCCCTCATTTGTGAGTACAAGGTTAAAGATGTTTGTACCCCTGGTAGGAGAATGGACCAACTGTTCCAGCAAGTTGGCATTAACAAAGTTTAGGAATCTCTGGGCTTGTGCATTAGAAGTGGTGTAGGATTCCCAATCTATACAGGGGTAATTCTGATCCTCCATGAATATCATAGGACCATAGGAGGTTACCAGGCTAACGGCCCTAGGGGCCCTTACAAGCCTAGCTAAGTTCAGCCCATGTTCCCAAGGGTGTCTGGTTCAAGCAGACACTAAAATCAACACCTATTACCCCTGTCCAAGAAGGACACAGGTGGAACCCCCAAGGTGAATTTCTGGATACCCATCCAATTGTTCAAATTGCGCTTAAATAGGGCCAATGAGGGGCTTTGTTTAACATGAATAGGAAGCTTTTTCCAAAGCAATCTCTCTGAGAAAAATCTGTCTCTCCAGCAAGTTCTGTTGATGTCACAATGTCACATAGCAGGTTGAGGTCCTTTGTGCGAGTGTCCCGTGTACCATTTTACTTGTGAATGTGCAGCATTTCCATTAAAGCTGGATCAGAGATTGCTCTATATGCAAGTCGCCTCTGAGAAATCTGTATGACACAGAGTAAAGTGATAATGATTTAAGTCAGTCTGAATAAGACAGATCTTGAAGACCCTGAATTTTCTTTGTAAGGAACCTTTGTGGTCTTTCTAAATGCTGCAGGTGTTTGGAAAGGAACATACCAAAGAGAGCATTGTACTCTATTATTGGCCTGAAGAAGAAAGAGTACGAGGGGGTTATAACCTCTTTTATTCTGGAGGCAATGCCCTTACTTATGAGATGAGCAATATAAAATGCCCTTCTTACCACTGTGGGACATGGAGATTGAAGTTAAGGTTGCTGTCGACCTGTGTGCCCAGATCTCTCACCACTGACTGTGTGCTTAGGGTATTGCTATTGATGTGGTAGTTTGCAGGAATATCACCCTTGCTGAAGGAGATGATAATGCATTTTTTTGTATTAAGTTTAAGATCATTACTTTGGCACAAGTCATTAGTCTGCGTAAGACCTTCTTGCAGGATGTTGACATCGCTAGGGGTTTCATTGATCGCTCCCAGTTTGCAGTCATCAGCAAACTTTGTCAGCCACAGTCCTTTAGTTTTAGTGTGTACTTTGGAGAAGTAGATTCTGAACAGTAGGGGTCCCAGAATCGATCCCTGTGGAACACCATTGATTACAGGTCTGCTGGAGGAGGTGAAGTCCATATTTTGACAGTATGAGTTCTATCAGTGAGCCAGTTTGCAACCCACCTGACAATATATGGGCAGATACCCAGCTGGGTGAGTTTATCAATGATGCATGAGTGGGGGATTGTGTCAAAGGCCTTGACTAAGTCTAGATAGGCCATATGCACAGATTTGCCCTTGTCTAGGGCTATGGTGACTATCTCAAAGAAGTCTACCAAGTTTAACAGGCATGATCTCCCCTTGACAAAGCCAAACTGGATGAGGTCAAGCATTTGAAGATTTCCTATATCTTTGTTAATAAAATTCATGGTGATTCATTCCATGGCTTTGCAGATAACGCTGGTCAGGCTAATGGTTCTATAATTCCTGGGGTCTGTGGATGCACCCCCTTTGTGCAAAAAGATTATGGTAGCTGTTTTCCATTGTGCTGGGTCAAAGCCAGTGCTTAGGCTGTAATAGAAAAGCATGCTCAACGGTTATGCTAATTCCTGTTTTAATCCATGTAGAACATGGCCCAGAATGTTGTCTGGTCCCACAGAGGCTGTGTTTTTGACCTTGGAGAGGGCATTTAAGACCTGCTTTTTGGAGATACTAGGCAGGGGACAGGTGTTAGGGATACATTGGGGTATATGTGGCGGGGACAGAGAAGTGAAGTTTTTACTGAATCCATCAGCCATCAGATTTGCCATATCCACATGTTCTATATATGTCTTACTATTTACTATGAGTTCAGCGCACATCTGGGCCTTACTTTTGAGGTTACAGATGTAACTAGAGAACACCTTGTAGTTATCCTTAGTTAGGGAAGCTAATTTGGATTTGTAGTTGGAATTGGAGGACTTCACTAGGAGTCTTATTTGCTTGTTTAAGTTGAGGAGAGAGTGTTTCCAGTTTTGAGACTGTTCCTTCCTACTCTTAGATAGTAGTTTCTTTCTCCTTTTGTATGTCCTGGTAATGGCTGTTGTCCACCAGGCAGGTTTGTTTTTCCTTTAAGATCTTGCTTTGGTTCTATCAGGTATGGCAGAGTCAATACAATTGTACAACTGCTTGTGTAAAGCTTTGGTGTATAACTCAGCATAGGTGTATTTTCCATCAGTTGGGAGAGGGACTATGAAGATATTTATGCCATTATGTAAGAGTTTGTAACTGGCCTTAGAGAAGTTTTTTTAGTCAAGTTGTTGCTATGGGGGGTCTTGTGTTATAGTTACTTCTAGCGAGACTGATTTGTGGTCAGATCTCACCAGGGATGGCCACACACTGGGGGTGGTACAGTGGTCCCTCATGTTGGTGAGCACCAGGTCCAGGTGTTTGAGCCCCTTGTGGGGGTGTCAACCAGCTGGTCTAGGGAATTGGAGTTAACAAAGTCCAGGAACCTTTGTGCAACCAAGTTAGAATACGTATAATTTACCCAGTCTACGGACAGGTAATTAAAGTCACCCAAAACCAGGGTAATTGGTTGTATCTTGATTGATTCAAGTAGCTCCAAGTAGGCTCAATGTAAAGAGGTGATTTACCTAAATGCTTCAAACTTACAGGGAAGATTGGGTGAAGAAAGATGAAGGCTGCCAGCCTAGCCAGATAGAATTTTGGAGATAATTCTGTCATCTGTAAATATTAATGTAAACTACAGGCTTGTTATCTTAATTGGTAAAAATTGTGTTACATGTGGAACTGGGAAAAAATGTAACAACAGTGCACTCTACTGACCAAGTAAAGCATGTTCTGACCCTTTGATGTTAGGACTCGGAGCCAGTGAGTCTAGAGTAGGGCATCCTGCCTATTGTTTTAAGGTCAGAGTTAATGGCCAGAATTTGCATGCATAAATGTCCTTTATTGCTCTGGTTTCTGCCCAGAGGTGAAGAATGTAAATGTAGTTTCTGTTAGCCTGTGAAGAATGATGTAATGTAACCAAGGGAAGTGTGAAGAATGATGTAATGTAACCAAGGGAAGTGTGAAGAATGATGTAATGTGAACCTGGAATGCAATTTTAAAAACAGAGAGAATCAGAGAGCATTAAGCATTTTTGTCTTGACCATCCAAATAATCAGCACTGTCTTGCTCAATATATAAGTTTATCTTAGACTTGTGTTTTCTCTTAGCAATAGCTAGAAACTAGAAAGATTAAGTGTTTTTCTGTGATGTCAGAACTGTACTACTGAATTATGTTAAGTATTTCTCTGTGATCTCTGAATTCTTGACTATCACTGTGTAGTAAAAAGTATTGCCTTGTGTTTTTAGTATTTGTTATTAAATATTTTTAGTCCCCTTCCAACTGTGACTGTTTTTGTAGAGATAATTTAAGCTCTTTAGAGTACTTGCATGCCTTTGGTAAATTGTACAAAGCCACTTCAATAGCTTTAGCCTTGGGCTATAATACCAATTGGATAATAATATTGCACAGTAATAATTGGAACCCTTTTAAGGGCCTTTGAGTAGCTGATAAATATTAGTGGGTGATGGCAGCTGGTACTACTGTATAGTCTGGGAAAAAGAGGCACAGCTGTGGAACCTGTGCCAGCCTTCCCCAGGAGTGTATGTGTGGTTGTATAAAAGTGTGTGTGTGTGTGTGTGTGTGTGTGTGTGTGTGTGTGTGTGTGTGTGTGTGTGTGTGTGTGTGTGTGTGTGTGTGTGTGTGTGTGTGTGTGTGTGTGTGTGTGTGTGTGTGTGTGTGTGTGTGTGTGTGTCAGCTACTTGGGCAGGGACACGAAACACTGGTAGGACAGAGAGGGTGCTGGAGGTTTTAGCTTGCCCAGTAGGCTGAGATCTGGACCCTATAGCTGTGCCAGCGGGGAGTCTTATTGGAGACATGGAGAGAAAGGAAGCGACCAGCCCCAGACTGACTGTGATCTCTGTGTGCTCTTAAGGGAAATTCCACTTTACTGTGTGTATTTGTTATCCTTTCCTTCTATATGAGACACCCCTCACTGGTGTTAGTGGTGAGGATTGAGGCTCCTTGATTGCTGGTCCAGTGCACAGGTGTCACATATTAATTGGTGGGCAGTGGTGGGATATCCACACCACATATTAATTGGTTGGCAAATACTAATTGGCTTGTAGTGGTGTGGGTAGAGTGACTTCCTGTAGCTGGTGTACAGTGAACTCTGAAGCTGTTTTGTACTCTAAATCAGCCACGCAGTGAATACTCAGAGTTCAGATCACAATTGTTTTATTTCTTTTGTTAGCTTAGTTAGTCAGGGTGAGCAGTCAGCATGTCAGCAGATGAGTATGGAAAGCTGACAAGGAGTCAGCTGGCAGATATGTACCAGGCTAGGGGACTGGTGCATGGAAACTAGACTAAGGCAGACCTGATTGCAGCCGTGGTTACAGCTGCATCAGAAAACAGCAACCAGGAGGACAATCAGACTGGCACTGGAGATTTAATACCCTCGGAGAATGGACAGCTCAACCTTTCTGCAGAGGCCTTAAAAATCCATCTGGAGCTAAAGAGACGAGTTGGAGGCCAGGCATTTGGAACTAGAAGCAGCTGAGAGAGAGTAAGGCATCTAGAGAGTGAGGACAAGGAGAAACTTTGACATTTGCAGGCTGAGGAGAATGAGAAACTGCTACACCTGGAAGCTGAGGAAAAGGAGCGGCAGAGGAAGCATGAGAGGGAAATGCTGACTCTTCGCCAAAGTCATGGAGGTAAGGAGGAAGGGAGTAACTGGACCCCAGAAGCACAAAAGGTCAGTAAATTTCTTCCACAATTTAAAGAGGGGGATAATTTTGATAGTTTCATTCATATGCTTGATAGGGTATGCAAACAGTATGGTGTTGACCAAAGGCTCTGGGTACGGTTCCTGACCCCCTTACTCCATGGTAAAGCTGTAACTGTTTTGTCAAAAATGTCTGATGTTGCATGTTTTGATTATACTGCTGCTAAAAATCACTTGTTAGAATTGTTTAAGCTAACACCTGAAACATATAGGAAAAGGTTTCGTGAGCACAGATGCAAGGCAGATGAAAGTGTGTGTGAATGTGTTGCTGAACTGAGCACTTATTTCCATAGGTGGGTGAGTGGATGTCAGGTCACCACGTTTGAAGGGCTGGCAGACATTTTGGTGAGGGAACAAGCCCTTAGCACTTTGCCTGAGGACACGAGGATCTGGTTAGCTGATACTTCAGATGAGTTGGGGAAGAAGGGAGACCTATACCTGGCAAGCAGGGCAGCCCTGCACAGGAAAGGGAGCCCCAGTACTGCTCACGGTTCTAAAGGAACACAGGGTGGGCAGCACAGACTGCCCCAACAGAATCTGCTAATAGCAGGGGAAGCCACTACTCCAGGTACATGTCCAGGAGCTAGGGCTAAATGTTTTGAATGCAGCCAGTGGTGCCATGTGGCATACAGGTGTCCACAGAGGCAAGGTGGGGAACAAAAGGTGAGGGAGCCAGTAAGTGGGAAAGACAAGATGCCAATAGTAGGTTGTCTTGAGACAACAAGGGTACCAAACTACTATCCTGCAGATGTCCTTACAGGAAAGGATTTGGATGAGGCAGTACCATGTGTTTGTGCAGTTACATGCAGTCAGGCTAGGAGACAAGCATGTGAGTCTGGTAGCATGGGGGAGACCCAGACAGACTGCATACTTGCAGCCAGAACTGGTGAGGTGGTTACTTCAGGGAGGGAGATACCCTGTAGCAGTGAGACTGAAGTTGAGCCACATCTGCTTGGGGGTACTGATGGTCCCTTGGATAGAGTAACTGCAAAAGTAGAGGTGAGTAGTAATACCCAGGCTGACAGTAAGGCACCACTGTCAGAGGATGCCAGACTTCCTGTGGAAGGGGATCTGGTAAGGGTTACAAGGAGAGAGTTGAGACAGGCTCAGCTCTCAGACCCTACATTGCAAGCCCTGAGGCGGATAGAGGCACCTGATTCTCAAGGAAAAGGGGAATCTGTATACTGGGACAAAGGGTTACTGTACAGAGAGTGGACCCCTGAGGGAGGGCTAGAAGGTGAGAGAGTACATCAGTTGGTAGTGCCTAGAGCCTACCATCTGGCACTTCTAGCCATAGCTCATGATATTCCCTTTGCAGGTCATATGGGCATAAAATGTACAAAGAGGCATATTATGCAGAACTTCTATTGGCCTGGAATTTCCAGAGCTGTAACAGGGTATTGCAGGACCTGTGAGCAGTGCCAAAAGGTAGGCAAGGCAGGAGACAAGGTGAGAGCTCCTTTGATGCCTTGGCCTGTGATTGAGGAGCCATTTCAGAGGATTGCTATGGATATTGTGGGTCCTCTGAGTACCCCAAGTTCCACAGGGAAAATGTATATCCTAGTGGTAGTGGATTATGCTACACGATACCCTGAGGTGGTGGCTTTGTCCTCCACTGAGGCAGAGAAGGTGGCAAATGCGTTGTTAGAGATTTTCAGCAGGATAGGTTTCCCAAAAGAAATATGGACTGACAGAGGTGCCAATTTCATGTCAGACCTGCTGGCTTGTCTGTGGAAGTCCTGTGGGGTGAAGCACATGAAGACCACCCCCTACCATTCCCAGACTAATGGTCTTGTTGAGAGGTTAAACTCTACAATCAAGTCCATGGTATGGGCATTTGCAGATCAGGTTAAGAGGGAGTGGGACAAATATCTGTCCCACTTGTTGTTTGCTTACAGAGAGGTTCCCCAGGAATCCACAGGTTTTTCACCCTTTGAGTTGCTGTATGGGCATAGGGTGAGGGGACCTCTAGATTTAATTTGAGATGAGTGGGAAGGTGAGTGCGAGTCTCTCAAGGAGTCTCTTGGTAAATACATCCTAAACCTCAGGACAAGGCTCAGGGAACTCATGGGCTTGGCCCAGGAGAACCTGGAAGTAGCCCAACAACAGAGAAAGGTGTGGTATGACAGGGATGCTCGAGCTACAGTGTATGCTGTGGGGCAGCAGGTAATGGTTCTCATTCCTGTCAGACACAACAAGCTGCAAGCAGCTTGGGGGGGGGCCCTACAAGGTGGTAAGAAATGTAAGTGATGTTAACTACATGGTGGAACTGCTAGGCAGAAGGCAGGGGCACAAATTGTACCATAGTAACATGATGAAACCTTACCATGATAGGGAGGCCCTTGTGCTGAGCATTTGCAGTGGATTGCAGGAGGAGTCTGAGGGAGATCTGGGGACTGATCCCCTCAGTGAGGCTCCGGCAGACACCTCAGTGGAAGCGGTAGCAATGTCCCAGTAGCTATCTCCTACCCAGGTTTGGGAAATCCGAGCAGTGTTGCAGGAATTTGGGGACATGTTCACTGGAAAACCAGGGTGCACCCACTTGGGCAGCACCAGGTGGATACAGAATCCCAAAGGCCTATTAATCAGGACCCTCATAGAGTGCCTGAGAGAGTCAAACAGACTCTGAGAGAGGAGGTATAGGAGATGTTGGAACTAGGAGTGATTCAAGAGTCCAACAGTCCCTGGGCCTCACCAGTGGTGCTGGTGCCAAAGAAGGATGGCAGCACCAGGTTCTGTGTGGACTACAGGAAATTAAATAGTCACACAGAGTCAGTTGCTTACCCCATGTCTAGGACAGATGAGGCCCTAGAGCAGCTGGGTGGGGCTAAGTATCTTACAACTATCAATCTTACCCAGGGTTACTGGCAGGTGCCCTTGACTCCCAGTGCTAGAAAGAAGTCAGTCTTTGTGACTCCTTTTGGCATGTATGAGTTCACAAAAATGCCCTTTGGGATGAGGAATGCCCCAGCAACTTTCCAGAGGCTGGTAGATCATATCCTAGCAGGAGCAGGAGGGTTTGCCCTTGCTTACCTAGATGATATTGCCATCTACAGCCATTCCTGGCCAGAGCATTTTCAGCATGTCAGGGAGGTGTTGGGCAAACTACAGAGGACAGGGTTGACCATTAAGCCGAGCAAATGTCAGGTGGGTATGGCAAAGATCTCCTATCTAGGACATAGAGTGGGGTGTGGTAAGATAAGGCCAGAACCTGCCAAAGTGGAAGCCATTCAGGCAGAGTCTGCACCTGTTACCAAAACGCAGGTGAGGGCATTTTTAGGGACAGCAGGGTACTACAGAAAGTTCATCCCCAGTTATAGTACCATAGCTGCTCCCCTCACAGACCTGATGAGGAAGAACAGGCCAGATAAGATAGTGTGGACCACAGCATGTAAGCAGGCATTCCAGAAGCTTAAAGAAGCTTTAGGAGGACCCCCTATGTTAGCCAGTCCAGATTACAGCAAAGAATTTGTTGTGCAGGTGGATGCTTCGAACCATGGTGTGGGGGCTGTACTTAGCCAGATTTCTACAGAGGGGGAAGAGCACCCAGTGGTTTATCTCAGTCATAGGCTCCAACCCAGGGAGGAATGCTATGCATCTGTAGAAAAGGAATGTCCAGCCATAGTGTGGGCACTGCAGAAACTTCAACCTTATCTGTATGGAAGGAAATTCACTGTTATGACAGGTCATAACCCCCTAACATGGTTAAACAGAGCCAGCCAGCAAACTGCCAAGTTGCTAAGATGGAGCCTGGGGTTGAAAGCATATGATATGTCCATGCAGCACCACAGTGGTATTAGCAATGCCAATGCAGATGGGCTCTCAAGACAGGGAATGAGGTAAGGTATACTCAGATAGACCTAACTCCCTCAAGCAGCGTTTCTCAAGGGTCACTTGAAAAACTAGCTTGAGTTCTCCAAGGGGAGAGCTATATGAAGATTGGGTGAAGATAGATGAAGGCTGCCAGCCTAGCCAGATAGACTTTTGGAGATAATTCTGTCATATGTAAATATTAATGTAAACCACAGGCTTGTTGTCTTAAATGGTAAAAATAGTGTTACATGTGGAACTGGAAAAAAATGTAACAACAGTGCACTCTACTGACCAAGTAAAGCATGTTGTAACCCTTTGATGTTAGGACTCTGAGCCATTGAGTCTAGAGTGGGGCATCCTGCCTATTGTTTTAAGGCCAGAGTTAATGGCCAGAATTTGCATGCATACATGTCCTTTATTGCTCTGGTTTCTGCCCAGAGGTGAAGAATGTAAATGCAGTTTGTGTAACCTGATAATAAAATAGTTTGAAGAGACCTGGAGCCTTACCTTTGTTTTATTTCTGCAGCTGAATTGATTTTCTATTTCTTACTGAGGTACCTGGTTGCTGTTGGGACTGTTTTGTGCAATATTTAAGAAAGTGATACATTTAAGATCTTAATGTATCAGTTGATCTATGAAGATGAAGCTTTTTGATGGAACATAGTTTGGCTTCATCTTTAACTTTTCCTCCAATCTATATTTAGTAAATGTTCAATTTGCTCACATACCTAATACTCATTACTTCATTTGTCATGACACAAGATGCCCTCATTTCTGTATCAACAGTTTGCCCCTACTTATTAGCAAATATTTTCCAACAAAGCAAGAAACTACAATGAAGATATGTGTATGTTCTTGCCTGACTTACAAGAAACTCATATGGAAGGGACACACATAGACAGAATGATGGAGGGAGGGTATAATGTATCCACAAATGTAAGATCTGTTTGTAAAACAGCTGTGAATGGGGGAATGCATCTCTTATCAATGGAATCAAGATCCATTATTGTTAGGTCTTTGGTGCAATGAATCACAGGGTTGGTATGAGTTGAGGAATCATACAAGAAAAAGGTTAGATGCTTGAGTCATGCAGTAGTGACTTTTAAATGAAACATGGATATCAGAATTGTGGTTAGCACAAAAATGTTTGGGGAAGTTGTGCATCAAGTAACAAGCAGCCATGCTGCAGATGTCTGCAATGGAGATATTTTGAGCAAACAGTGATAGGCAGACACTTCCCTAGTGGAGTAAGCTTTGTTTGCAGCATTTTCCAAAGATTAACTGATCAGCTGATAGCAAAATGTGACTCAGTTGGCACTCTGGTTGCAAAGTGTTTGCTAGCAACTGGAAGCCCTTCCTTTACTGGAGTGAAGGAGGCAAACAGCTGTCCTATGTTCCTAAACCTTTTTCCCTGAATAAGGTAACACCTTTGCTGTCAGTAGACATCCTGAGTGTACAGTGCCCTTTCTCCTCTGGTTTCTGCACACGAAAAAGAAACTTTCAGGGACAACCAGGAAACTACCTTCAGAAAAAAATGTAGCTCCAATGCAAATGATATCAAGTCCTTATGAAAGATAAAAACAGATCTAAGTCTCTATACAGATCTTATATGTGGATGTGACAGGTACCAATCATATGCACAGCTATGACAGTCATATATTAGAATTTCATCTCCAAAATTATGAAGGTTTACATAAACGATTTATGAAACAAATAAATGCATAATATATAACCCACTATAACTGAGTACACAGACTTATATGGAACAATATCAACACTTGGCACCATTTAATTGTTACTGCATTACTGGTTCCTACAAAATTAAAAAAAAACTTTGTTCGAAGTGTAGAAATGAGAAGTTAAGTCAGCTTGAATAGTGCTAAACTGGGAACCTGAATTCATAAATTCATAAATTCTGAAATCTGTTAAGCATCTGTTAATTTATTTTGAATAACACTAGAACTAAGATGGTGTAAAATACAAAACTATTTGGAATAATAATTGAACACAGTTTAAGATTTAAACAGCATAACTAACATGTAGTCCAAAAAAGACCATTGCTCAGACCTAACTTTTCCTTAGTCTCCTATATGCCTCATTAATTTTCATTTACAGTCCTCTAAACTAGCCACACTAGAGCAATCTTATAACAAAACTGCAAAGTTTGCAAATATCTAGATTGAACAGACACATATTACTTTCTAGCACTTCAATCTCTTAGCTGACTGAGTTGCCTAATCTGGTACCGTTCACTGGCCTTAAGACTGCCCACAACATCCTCTGTACCCTCGACAGATGGCTTACTACCAGTCAGTTATTAAATTAGTACACATCACATAGAAAAATATTATTGCTGAGCCAACACCTAGTCATTGCCTTTGTCATCATCATCATCAGCAGCCTCTTTCTTATTTTTATACGTGGTTGGCGTGTCACATCAACATTTGTCAACTTGACCAAATTACCTAGAGCCAATGTTTACAATGCAGGGTAGCGAGCACTGATATTTGTTCACAGAGGAGCCTAAAAATCATAATGATGACTAGCTCTACTCTGTACATGTTGCTACACTTTAGAACTTGACCCCAACAGATACAAGAAATATCTTGTTCCTTTCCGGAAACATAACTATCAGCAAAATGTTTTTGCACTTGTAGCAACCCTATTACTAAGACCATTTTTATTGGAACTGTCGTCCTATCTACAGTTTAAAATTTCAGTGAAAAGCACAGTTATTAACAAAACAATCCTGCCCTTTTACCGACCCCATTGTTCCCTTCTTATGCAGCCAGACCTAGCTAATATCATAAAAATCTTCAGACTTTTTTCCTCACTAAAGGTATTAACTAAATCTTATCTGTTTGCATAACATATGCATATTCCTTATTTGCTGTTTGCATAATAAAATTAACATGAAACTTTAAACATGCATTGTATAATAATGCTGAATGAACATTCTGCTGATGGAAGTGATATATCATGGATGCAATATGGTGTTCACCTATTAAATTATGTTGCATGTACTATATCAAGTATATAACATAGAGATTACTTGTTGCATTGTATATACATCAGTTTAATATTGTATTGGATCGCTCATCTGCCCCTGTTTTTCAGAAATGTTATTATTTCAGTATTTATTTACCCTGCACAGGATCTCTCTATTTTTTGAGTTATGTTCCTACTTTCAGGTTTGATTTACCCCTTCACACAATTTTCTGAATCCCCCTTATCACATGTGTGTCTAGTACATGACTGACATACTAGTGGCAACAATAATTCAAGACAGGTGACACACATCCTATATCTCACTTTTTCTAAAGAAAAATAAATTACTTTGTGTGAAAGAATTTTGCCATATAGTTCATTAAAAGTCTACATATTTTATACCGCCTCCTTGATAATGTGCTTATACTTTTACTTCTTTTTATCACACTGTTTTTAAACATGCATTTGTGAGTAGTGTCCCACATTCTTACTGGAAATGTGAAGAGTTTTATGCTTTTCATATTCACATTTTATCCTCATTAGATGTCCAGGTTTTTGGCTAGATGTTTTTACCTTTCAACTGCCTTTATTCATTTTCAATGCCTGCACATTGAGAGGTATGTAATATGGAGCTGTTCTTCCCAGGCCACCACTGAAAAGGGCTTTTGCTCAGCTTGACTTTCCCAGTGATTAAAAGCAAATACATAAATAAATACAAAACATTCCCAAATAACAATCATCTACACAGTAAATGGAATGATTTCTCATTTAAGATGTTCAGTGCCACTATTCAGACAAATCAAGTCTGACCTTGCTGTAAGGTTTTGGGTTATATGTTTGGAAAAGAAAGCTATTTGTTTTCCTTTTTCAATTGTTTAGATTTCATTTTGTTTTTGGGGGGGGTGCCGCTAAATTTGTTTTCAAAGTGTCATTCATTGTATATCTATATTTGTGCACTTTGATGGATTGTTATGTAATCATATAAGATATGTGTGTGCTCTTGTGTGTTGTGTGTTTAAATCTGTGATGTAAGCAGAACCAACATACATTGCATAAGTGCATTATGTATAAACCTGCATAAGCAATGCTCCAATTCATATGCATATCACACATTTGCTGTGTTTGTCACATTGCCACTTTAACTGCTCCCAAACATTTTGGAATACCACTCAGAGTATGGGGTTATACGATGGTTTTATACAAAAGAAATAAAATATAAGCTTTTGCAATGAAGGCTACAGCTAGAATTAATGACATAAAATTAAAGCATTTTCCTGTGGCACATTTTTTAGAAAATTCAAATATTTTTATCACGTACACTAAATATTTGTAAGAGGTAACTTTGTGCAATAGTACAGCATGCTGGCAGTAGTTATTATACCGCTAATGAGAGATGACACATCTGCTGCTACTGAGATCAGTCTGGTTTCTTAAGACCGATTTTGGTGTTTTACCACTGTAATTTTGTAGGTTGAAAATATTATCACCATTACTGATGATGGGTCCAGTTATACAATTGTTTGCAAATTTGGATTCCAATACTTTGTTTGCTTTTTGGTTTGGAAACACAAAAACATTTAAACAGTATAGGGTGCAATACTCATCCCTGAGGACCTGTGCTTTTCATTGCCTTTGTGTTAAATGTCAGACCCTTGAGCCTAACAAATGAATCTCTTACCCTGCAATCAATGTACAACCTCATTATTATATAGTCATTACTGTCAGATATGGCAAAGCATTCAGCAATACCAGCATGAAAGATTGTGTCAAATACTGTGGTAAGGTGTATCATAATCATATTAACAAGAAACTCAGCATTTATATCATTAACTATGCTGTCACAGAATTAGTTTACGTTTATTTATTTATTTATTTTTGCTTTTGTTTACCAGATTTGTCTGACTGGTGTTATTCAAAAATCCCTTTTCACAGAAGTCCAGAGGAGAAAAGTTCCAGCATATTGCAAACATTTTTAAACAGCCATTCAGTAATACACAAAAGCAGGCAATAAGTTATATACATTATCAATTGCACATACATTTGTTAATTAGATTACATTTATATGAAATAAAGAAAACTAGTTTGGTATAAAAGATACTTATGCATTTAGTAGATGCTGAAATTATGCATTTAGTAGATGTTGAACACTGAGCATTTCAAGAGGTGTATTACTGAGTTTATCAAATAGATAATAGATCTTGTGATTGTGATTAGTGATTAGAACTTCTAAGAAATGGAAGTGAAGGAATGGATTCAGTAGGGCAGAAAATGTTATATTGTAGTTAAGAGGTGGGATATTAAGCAGGTTCAGAGACAATTTTATATGGTTATCATAATGTTTACATTTGAAATACAGAGATGGGGTGGTAAGCAATGTCACAAAACTATTTTCTTTCCAGTCTACAGTGACTACTGCTTTGTTGTCCAAGCCCTCTTCAAGAGCACAGACATTATTCAAACACCTCTACTGCAACAGAAGTCTGGTAGAAGAAGCACTATACTGAAAATCTAAATACAGAATAAATGTAGGTGATTAAATGTCTTAGCTGCTGGCATTTTAATTTATTCTAGCCACACTGTAAGCATTAACCTCTGACCTCTGTTTCACTTACCTCCCCATTCTTTAACTTGGAGATTGTTTTTTTTGTCTTGACACACGCCTTTTGGGTTTGGGCACAACCCGCTCCATTCCCTCTCCACTCCAGGCTCACTCCACTTCCCTAGCCTGCTCCCATTCCCACCCAGCTTTTGGGTTTGGGTGGAAACTGCTCTGTTTGCCCTCTGCTCCAGGCTTACTCTGCTCCCCTATCCTGCCCCCATTCCCACCCACCCCCACTTCAATTACATTTATACATCTGGATACCACACCCCTCATTCCTTCCAACCAATTAGAGCTCACCTACCAATACCACACACACCTGCACATAACTCCACCCACATAGGGCGCATACAACACCTACAATCACCATAGAGTCCAGTCTCTTCTCCCACCTGCTACATTATCACCTACATCCCACTTTACATTTCACAACACCAATTTACACAATATGCCATACAACATAAAACACAGTCTCCTCTTATTCACCTCCACAGTCATTCTTTACCTACTCACCTACTTCACTTCTCCACCCTCCTTTAACTCTCCCTACCCAGATTTTCCCACTCTATCCTCACAACTCCATGTTAATAACAAAAGCTTCTCCAACATCTCACCATCTCTATTTAACTTCCAAATTCATCTCCTAACTAAACCTAGCTACTCCACCATCAACAGCAAGCTAAAATTCACTTATATTGTGCTTAATATGCTCCACTTCCCAACCTTTCACTATTCTAAACAAACAATACATGTTCAGGTCCTCACCCATTGTGGAGACATTCATCCCAACCCTGGTCCAACCAACTCCCCAACCCACACCCAAAGTTCCTATTCATAACAACAGCTAATGTTCATAGTATATGTAATAAAACCACTGAATTCCAAGCCTGGCTTTCTATATACAGACCAGATATTGTTGTGCTCATTGAAACATGGATGAAACCGTATATATATATATATATATATATATATATATATATATATATATATACATATATAAAATGCTTAAATAATCCCCCCTAGGGTACAACATGCCTAGAAATGACCATCTCCACAAAAAAGGTGATGGCATTGCACTAATCTACCATGACTCCATAACTATCACACAATCTTCCAAACCTGTTCCAACTTTCAGAAACACAGAACTATTACCAGCAATACTCCATATCAACAAAAGAAAACACATTTGTATTGTAGTACTATACATTCCCCCAGTCCAAAATATACCCATTTTAGAAGATTTTCTCTCCTGGGCAACACAAAGTATCTCAAACGAAACCAGTATTCTGGGTGATACTAATATAAACTGGCAAAGTCTCATCTCTAACTACCCCTCTAGTAATATAAACTTGTATAGGTTTACCCAACTCATCACAGATCCCACACACATAGTAAATAAACAAACAGAATCTACCCTTGACTGGATTCTCATCTCACACCCTCACAGATACACTCACACAGGAACCCTCCCAAGTATCTCTAGTGACCATCTACCTGCATTCAACTCACATAACCCAAATACAAACAGCAAAAGCCCATCTGTATAAAACTTCTAGAAATCTTACCCATTTCAGTCAAAAGGTATTTATATACACTTTAAATGCCCAGAACTGGTGCCTAACTAAAATACTTCTACAGGACAAAGCAGTAGAGTACATCAATAACATCTTTCTTAATACTCTCAACAGTCTCGCCCCTATGTGAACAAAATTAATTAAGAATAACCATGCCCCTTCGCTAAAAAAACATACTAAACAAATTCCCATTGCTAAGGAAAGAGCATGGAATGAAAGGCGTAAAAATAGAATCCCACAAAATGAAATAAAATACAAACGACTCCGTAACACTGCTAAAAAGCTAGTCATTACCAACAAAAGAAACCATATCACCATTCAACTAGCTCCCAAAACAACAATTCCCAAAAATTCTGGAAATCACCTCACTCCTTAACCCTGGAAACCAAAACTATCCTACACCATCCCCTGAGAAAGACCCGCTAGAAACTGTTCAGGCCTTCAACACCCACTTCATAGAAACACTACCTCAAATAGATCAGATAGCAACACAAATCTCCCCTCTCCTAAGTCAAGCACATACTCTCTCCTTTAAATGACACCTCAGATAACAGCTCACTCACTTGTACTTTTACTATTCAACCTGTGGCCACCTCTCTAGTGCATAAGCTGTTAACTAAACTAAAGCCATGCTCCCCCTCTGCTGACAGACTTCCAGCAGAATGCTTAAAACTTGCATCAGACCTTGTTAGCATTCTCATCAATCAATCCATCTCTGATTCATACATTCCACAACTTTGGAAAATATCCATTATAACTTTGCTACATGAAGGTGGTAATGCTAGTGATCTGTCTAATTACTTGCCCATCTCTATACTCTCTCCTCTATCTAAAATCCTAGAAAATTGCATATACACTCAACTGTTAAAATATCTTGTGATGCCCGTGCACTGACCCAGCAATCAAGGAGCCTCAATCCTCACCACTAACACCAGTGAGGGGCATCCATATAGGGAAAGGATAATAAATACACACACAGTAAAGTACAATTTCCCTTAAGAGCACACAGAGATCACAGTCAGTCTGGAGCCGGTTTCTTCCCTTCTCTCCATGTCCCCAATAAGACTCCCCACTGGCACAGCTATAGGGTCCAGATCTCAGCCTAGTGGGCAAGCTAAAACCTCAAGTACTCTCTTTGTCCAACCAGTGCTTTGTGTCTCTGCCCAAGTAGCTGACACACACACACTTTGAGATAAGAGTTTATACAACCATACAGACACTCCTGGGAAAGGCTGACACAAGTTCTCCAGCTGTGCCTCTTTTTTGCCCAGTCTAAAAGGTAGTACCAGCTGCCACCACCCACTAATATTTATCAGCTACTCAAAGACCCTTAAAATTATTACTGTGCAATATTATTATCCAAATGGTAAGTGTGACATAACAGTCAAGACTTATTTGGAGTGACTTGGAACAGCATCACTATATACATGCAATGCATTCTAGAGCTTAAATTATCTCTACACAAAACAGCCACAGTTGAAAAGTTTAAAAATATTTAATAATAAATAATAAAAACACAAGACAATACTTCTTACTACACAGTGCTAGTCAAGAGTTCAGAGATCACAGAGAAATACTTAAAACAATACCATAGAAAAGTTCTAACATCACAGAAAAACACTTAGTCTAATCTTCCTAATTCCTAGATATTTCTAAGAGAAAACACAGTTCTAAAATAAAATTACATATAGAAAAAGGCAATGCTGGTGATGTTGAATGTTCTCAAGACAATATGCTCAGAGCTGTCTGATTCTCTCTCTTTAAATTGATAACACAGAGCTGCTTCACATGACATCATTCTTCACACTTCTCTGGTGTTCCCAGGCTAACAGAAACTACATTTACATTTTTTTACACTTGGTCAGGAACCAGAGCAATAAAGGATGTTTATACATGCAAATTCTAGCCATTAACTCTAGCCTCAAAACAATAGGCAGGATCCCTCCCTCTAGGTATATCGGCTCAGAATTTTGATATCAAAGACAGTTATAGAATGCTTGACTTAGCTTTCTTACAGCAGAGTGCACTGTTGTTACATTTTTACAGTTCAATATCCAATGCAGTCTTTTCACATTTAAGAGAACAAGCCTGTGGCTTACATTAATATTTACAAATGACAGAACTATCTACAAAATTCTATCTGTCTAGGCTGGCAGCCTTCACCTATCTTCACATATCTCATCAACAATAAGTTACTTGTCCTCACTGAACATGGCTTCCGCCTTGCACACAGCACTACCACTGCTTTACTTTCATTTACCAATACTGCTAACAAAGCCTTAGATGCTGGTCTGATAACCTCAGTTATCTTATTGGATCTATCTAAGGCTTTCAATACAGTATCACACCCTAAACTGCTACTACAACGCAAGTCCTTAAATTGCTCCCTACACTCACTGGCTTGGTTCTCCAACTATCTTTCTGACAGGAAACACTCTGTCAAATGGTAGAACAAGCAATCCGAATATCTCCTAAACAAAACAGGAGTTTCCCAGGGATCCATTTTTGGGCCACTGTTATTTAACATTTTCATCTATAATCTCCACAAAGCTTCCCATCTTAGTACTCTCATGCAATACGCAGATAATTCTACGATAATCTCCTCTGCCCACAGCCTGTCACATCTTTAGTATCTAGCACAAAAAAGCCTTTACTTCTATTGAATCCTGGTAAATGATGCCCAACGTCTACTCAACCCCAAAAAATCTAAACTCATTTAATATTTTTATCAAAACCCTTAAATCAGGATTTCAAAATTTTCTCACAAAACAATACCGAAATAGAACAAGTAAAATCATCAAAACTAACTCTCCTTCGATAATCATAGGTTCATAGGTTCATACTAGGCTATCTGCCCTAGGGCATTTATAAGCCTAGCCAGAGTGTGTTTGGCTTTCGCCACCCATTTTAAATTAATTTTGCTATGCACTTTTTTGAGGTTAGTATACTGTGCCTCTGTCTAACAGTGACACAGAAGTGATACCCGGGGTAAACCTACGATCTCCCATCCACTCATCAAGATTCGTCTTGAAGAGGGTCAATGAGGGACTCTGCTTAACCTGGACTGGGATTTTATTCCAGAGTGAAGGGAGCCTCTGGGTTATGAATCTGTCCCTCCAGCATGTCCTATTTATTTCAGTGCTGAGGTTCAAGTCTCTCGAGCGCATAGCTCGATGGGATTTGGATTTTCTGAGGTGCAGCATGTCCATTAATTCCGGGTTGGACATGGCTTTATACGTCAGGCACAGATCGCCTCTGAACAGGCGGTATGCCACTGAGTAGAGCTGGAGTTGCTTTAACCGGGCAGCATATGGCATCTGTTTGAGCCCTTTGATCCTCTTGGTGAGGTACTTTTGGGGTCTTTCCAGTTGCTGCAGGTGTCTGGTAAGGTACATCCCAAAAGGGGCATTGTACTCAATTATGGGCCTGATGAGGAATGAGTAAAGAGGCACGATGACCTCCCCTGATCTAGATGTGAATCCCTTCATGATTAGGTGGGCTATATAAAATGTTTTTCTAACCACTTTGGCCACGTGGTTGTCAAATGAGAGATTGCTATCAACTTGGGTCCCCAGGTCCCTAATTACTTCTTCTGTACTTAATGGATTACCACCTATGTGGTAATTTGTGGGCACTTTGTTTTTGCCAAAGAGGATGACTATACACTTTTTGGCATTTAGCTTGAGGCCATGGCGCTGGCACCAGTTGTCTGTTTCTATGAGGCCCTTTTGGAGGATGCTTGTGTCAGCTGAAGAGTCGATCATGGCGCCCAGTTTGCAGTCATCTGCGAACTTGGTCAGCCACAGTCCTTCCGTGTTGGCCTGTACCTCCGAGAAATATATACCGAACAAGAGAGGTCCCAGGACTGAGCCTTGTGGGATGCCACTTGTAACTGGTTTGGAGTCTGACATGGCTCCAGCAATTCTAACCATGTGGGTTCTGTCCTTGAGCTAGTTTGCAACCCATCTAGTGACATAGGGGTTTATATTTAAGCTGGTGAGCTTATCTAAAATGCCCGAGTGGGGTATTGTATCGAAGGTTTTTGCGAGGTCCAGGTAGGCTGTGTGGACCACCTTCCCCTCGTCAATGACCTTGGTGACTCTTTCAAAGAAATCGACCAGGTTTAAGAGGCAGGATCTGCCCTTAACAAAGCCGAACTGGGTAGGATCCAGTGTCTGTAGGTCCCCAATATCTTTATTTATGAGGTTCATGATGATCCTTTCCATAGCTTTGCAGACCAAGCTAGTCAGGCTTATGGGGCGATAGTTTCCAGGATCCGTTGAGGCACCACCTTTGTGGAGAGGGACCACTGTTGCTGTACGCCACTCTTTGGGTACATATCCTGTAGTAAGGCTGAGATTGAACAGTAGTTTTATGTTTGGGTTTAGCTCTTCTTGGAGTTCATGTAGGACACAGCCGGGACACCATCTGGTCCCATTGATGCTGTGTTTTTGCTTTGGAGAGGCGGCTCTTACCTGAGCATCTGAGATGTCAGGGGCAGCACTCTGCTGGGATAGATATTTGCCCTTTTGGTGGGAGGGAGGAGAAGTTTGCACTGAACCTGTCAGCTAGGATGTTGGCAATGTCTGTGGGTTCGATGTATTTTTGTCATTTTGGACTAATTCTGAGCATATCTGGGAATTCCCACCCAGGTTCCTAACATAACTAAAGAAAGCCTTGTGATTATCCTTAGTGTCCTGTGAAATTTTTCTCGAAGCTGGCCTTAGACGATTTTATGAGTGCCCGTAGTTTTTGCTAATACTGATCAGAGATGCCTTCCCTTTTTGGGATTTTGCTCTATCATGTAGTAGCTTCCTCCTTCTATTGTATAGTTTGTTTATGGCTGGGGTCCACCAGACAGGACGTCTGCCTTTGGAGGATTGGGTCTTGGTTTTATTTGGGATTGCATGATCCATGCATTCCTGAAGGTGTTCATAGAATGCGTTTATAAAGGATTTTGCGGTCTGGGCCGTATTTTCCACAGGCTCGGGGGCTTTGAAGAATTCCACCTCAGTTTTGAGGAGTGTGAAATTTGCTTTAGAGAAGTTTTTCACTGTGGTTTTCTGGGCAGGGGGTGGGGTCGGGATGTGAATATCCAGTGAGATTAGTTTATGGTCTGATCTTACCAATGAGGGATACACTTCTGGTCTGCAGCATAGAGTCCCCATGTTGGTGATGATCAGGTCCAGTATGTTTTCCCCTCTTGTGGGAGTGGTAACAAGTTGTTCCATAGCATTTGAGTTTATAAATTCTAGGAACCTTTGGGCTAGGGTGTTGGAGCTAGAGTAATGCTCCCAGTCTATGTTTGGGTAGTTGAAGTCGCCCAATATAATGGTGTTTGGAGAGACCTTCATATTTTCCAGTGTTCTCAGGAAGGCTGAGTGGGGTTCCTGGGTTTGGGAGGGTGGTCTGTAGCAGGCTATAAACTGGAAGGCAGTTTTACCCACTGTTAGTTGCACATGGATAGTTTCTGATGCTTCGTGCTGTGCCACCAACCTGGAGGTGAGGGTATCTTTGACGAGTATTGATACTCCCCCTCCTTTTGTGGTTCAGTCCAAGTTTTGGGGCCGAAAAGCATGGTATGAGGTATAACCTGGTAGTGCTGGGGTGCTCTCGGGAGCCTTGAACCAGGTTTCTGTTACTGCACAGATATCAATGTTCTCCATGCTAAGGAGAGTTTCGAGTGCGTGCATCTTGAGGTTTAGACTTCTGGCATTGAGTAGTATTACTCTTAGTTTCTTATCCCTTGTGATACCTATGGAGGTAGGTTTGTCTTTTGAGCCTTGCCTAAAAAAGGCAGTATGGGGGAAGCAAGAGCCTTTGCCAATATCCGAAAGCTCAGGAGTGACAGGTGCAAGCCGTCCATAGCGAAGCATCGTGGCTTGTCGAGCATGTCATCCCAGGCTGACAGGCATTGGATACCCTTTGAATGACACCAATACTTAAGCCAATTGTTGAAATTGATCATCTTGTCTTCATATTGTGGCATCATTCTTGGTGAGGGTAAGATGCTACTCAAGGTCAGGGTCATACAGGCCTAGGCTACATGCTCAGAGAGCTCCTCTATGTCTCTTTTCATGTAGTCCAGGTAAGTACGTCTCAGGTCATTCACACCAGCATGGACAATGTCCGAGTCATATTTGTACTTGCCTTGGAGTGACCTGAGTGCTTGTGTTATGTGGCAGATCCTAGCACCTGACAGGCAGCTTACTGTGACCTTCTCCTTGTTCAGCCTGGTGAGCGGGATGTCAGTGTGCCTGACGATAGAGTCACCTATTACAAGTGTATCAGGTGTGTTGTTTAGCCTTAAGGACTGTGACAGTTCAGCACACTGGCTTTGTGAGCTATGTGTTGCATGTGTTTTGTTTTGGGGTAGCGGTTGCTTGGGTGTCTGCTTTGGAGGTCTCTGCTGCTTAGGCAGATTTTTATTTAGAGCCTCCGAGTATGTTTTTGTGTGTTTATGTGTTTGGTTTGCTGTCGTGGTAGGTCTATGTGAGACTGGAATTGTAGTGAGTGTGGTTTCCTTCTCCTCCTGACTGGTTACGCCAGTACTGAGTTGAGGGAGCTTAGCCTCCAGTTTGGCTATATGGTTGCATCTCTCACATGTGTTGGAATTTGTTGGGAGGAGGAGAGGGTTGTCTGTGTACTTGAGGCAGTTGTAACATTGCCTCAAGATTCCCAGATTCACCAGCTGGACCAGAGAGGAGATTGACAACTGACCTTTGGACATGCTAGAATAGTATTGGGAATTCCTTTATAATTGAAAAAAAGGGCCAATGGGGAACAAGGTACTCAAGGGGAGTTTTTGAGGGTGTAGTGCTTTGAATTTTTTAGTGCTGACTTATATAATTGCTTTAGTGAGCAAGTGCCAGGTAACTTAAATGCAATGTGTTACAGGTAACTTAAATGCAAAAATGACAAACAGTAACTTTCTTTCAAGTGAAACAAGGAAATAAGTACAGTAAGCAATGCAGATATCACTTGGGATCCACAGAAGAGCTGAAAAGCCACGTTTTAAGTGGAATTAGCGTTTCGGGGAAATAACAAGCAAACAAACAACAAGCATACAAACAAAGCTAGATTCAGCAGGCCTGGATCTAGTCTATGCTACAGCAAACAAGGTGTACCAATTTCAGTAAGAAACAGTTCAAATATGCAGGTACTATAAGACTTTAACCAGAAATTCCCAGCTCAGAAGGGCAGAGTCCAGCCTCTCCTCCCACAAGAGTGCAGACCACGAACCTTCTTAATGTAAGATAACTGGCCTGAAGCCCAAATGCTTAAACCAGAACTAATACACTTTTAGAATAACAGACACTGAGCCCTCAATCAGCAGTTCCCAACTTAGAAGAATGTAAGCTACCTGTCCTGCCACCACAGTGCAGGCCACAAACCTTCCTAATGTAAAACAACTGGTCTGAATCCCAAGTGCTTAATCCAAAATACTTAGAATAATAGCTACACTTTAATCAAGTTACTACCAAGCAGTAATAAATACAATTGAATACTTTAAAGAATGCCTGGATTAGTGCTCAAGTTATACAAACAAAGCTAGATTCAGCAGGCCTGGATCTATTCTATGCTACAGCAAACAAGGTGTACCAATTTCAGTAAGAATGCAATCAAGAAAAAACAATTTCAAACTTGGCAAGCTATACAGGCATAAATGTTTTATGAACACACTCCCCCAGGTTAAAACTGGCCAACTCTCTTCTCCACCCCACCCTTCTTTATGGTAGCCCCATTTTTACTAACATATATACACCTCTCAAAAATAAATTTCAGTTCTGCTACTATAAAATAGCAAAGTTTGCCTGCAGCATGCCAACTCAGACCCATCATTGCCTTGCCTTAAAAAGTATAAACTGGCTTGACTTCTCCCACTACTTACAATACACCCAACTAACACTCATCCACAAACTACTATATAACCCCAACTTTTTCCCCTCTCTTCAGACCATCTTACATACATGCACTCCTACATGTAGTCTTAGGTTCTCAAGCAAACAGCTCCTAAGCATATCCAAGTCCAACAAACATGCAGGACAAAGCCTCTAATCCTTCATCATTGCCAAAGCGTGGCATGCACTACCCTCTTCCATTACTCAAACAGACTCCTTAAAAGCATGCAGAACTGCACTAAAATCCCATTACCTTAATAATCAAACGTTCCTGCATCTACTTGCCTAAACCACCATAAATAGGTCACTGTCTCTGTCACTAGTCACTATCAAATAATGTCCTTTACTTCACACATCTATGTTTTTCTCCATAGATTTTTCCTTTTACTGTAGCTCTAGATTTTATTATTCTACATGCTATATTAATCTGCTCTTGTAGCAGCTTTATGGACCAAAGTTTTTACCAAAAAGAAAAAGAGAGAGAGAGGAATGTTGTTTATACATGCTTGTACATGCTTATAATTTCTATACTGTAACTACCTTAAACATCTGTAAATACTAGTAGATATGTATGATATTTACTTGAACTGGCAACTGATGCATGATGTAAGATTGTAACTGTAATTGATGTTCCTTGTACACTCTGTATGTACTTGCTCGGATCTACTTTATATGTTCGACACTTCAGAATGCCGACTTTCAAATGGCCGAGACCATTTGATCGACATTTGAAATGTTGAACATGTGAAAAACAAAAGTAAAAAACAACAAACACTTACCTAAACACTGCTAGCAGGGGGGTAAGCCCCCTTCATCCCCCCGTGGGGGGCTCCACCTCCACACCCCCCACCAATTAAATATACAACTCCGAGATCGCACTACAGTGCAGGAATGGAAATCTTTCCATTCTGCACTGTACGGAGATGCTGGTTCTGCATTGTCAGCATTTCAAATATCGATCATATGGTCTCAGCCATATAAATTTCGGCATTTTGAAATGTCGACCATGTAAAGGGGACCAACTTGCTCATGTAATGTGACACCATGTCTTGTAACCATTCTTGGAACTTTTCTCCCCATGCCTCCACTGAAAATGGGTTTCTGACCCAGTGGACTTTCCCAGTTACCAAATGTCAATAAATAAATAAATACATACATAAATGTCAAAGGGAGATCATGCCTATTAAACTTGATCAACTTCTTTGAAACAGTCACCAAAGGTATGGATGAGGGGAAGAGGGTGCACACCGCCTACCTTGACCTAGCCAAAGGCTTTGACACTATTCCCCACTCAGGCATAATAGATAAATTCTCTCAGCTAGGCATCAACCCATATGTTGCCAGATGGGTAGCTAACTGGCTCACTGATAGAACCCACTCAGTCAAAATAGGGGAAGCCGCCTCTAGTAGTAGACCCGTAACTAGGGGTGTACCCCACGGATCAGTCTTGGGGCCTCTACTGTTTGAGATATACATTTCTGAGGTGTCTGTGGCTGACCAAGTTTGCAGATGACTGCAAGCTGGGCGCTGTCTTAAATTCCCCTAGTGATGTGAACATCCTCCAAGAGGGCCTTACCCAAACTAATGACTGGTGCCAGGAGCATGGCCTCAAACTGAATGCCAAGAAATGCATCATTATCCCCTTTGGGGAAAATAGCGTCCCACTAATTATCACATTAATAACAATGTACTGAGCATGCAAGCAGTCGTGAGGGACTTGGGCACCCAGGTTGATAGCAACCTGACTTTTGACCACCACATTGCCTGCTTTTTTACGGAAGGATTTCTACATGGCCCACCTCATAAGTAAGGTATTTCATCCAGGAACAAGGAGGTAAAAACATCCCTGTACTCCTCCCTTATCAGACCCATTATCGAGTGCAATGCCCCCTTTGGCATGTACCTTGCCAAGCACATGCAATAGCTGGAGAGACCACAGAGGTTCTTGACTGTGAAAATCCAGAGTTTCAAATGCCTGTCCTATACAGATAGGCTGAAAGCCCTGGTCCTCTCCTCAGTGTCATACAGACTGCTCAGAGGTGAATTGTGTCGGGCATACAAGGCCATTTCAGACCCAGCCTTGATGGAATACTCCTCTCAAAATAGTCTGTAATGCTAAACTACTAGGAGTCATGATCAATGACCAGCTAAAGTTTGATAATCATCAACAAATAAATATCAAAAAAACACACAAAAAAATATGCATGCTTTACCGCCACAGCCATTACATCTCTCCCTCCACTAGGCTCACCCTCGCCAACACTTACCTTATTCCATCCCTCCTATATGGTGCCTTTATCCTTACTAACCTGCAATTCTCCTTCAAGACTAAACTCTCCTCTTGTTATAATAAAATAAAAAAATTTGCAACCGGCCATAGATCCACTTCCGTTTACTGCACTGCCCTACACCAACTGAATTGGCTTGCGCTGTCCAATTACCTCATCTATATTCAACTTGTCCAAGCACACAAACACTATTTTAACCCCCTCTCTTTGTCTCTCTCTTGCCATCACCCTTAAAAATCCACCAACCAAATAGACTTTTGAGATCTAATTCCCAAAATCTAATTGAACTGCATAAACCTGCCCGTCCAACAGGCAAACATCTAATGTCCTTCTCTCTAGCCTGCCATTGGAATTCCCTCCCGCCTCTCATCCGCATCATTGGCAGCTTCTCTTCAGTCAAAACCTTACTTCACATACACCTAACTTCACTATGGGAATGCTCTTGCCCCCACCCCACATAATCTCCCTACACTATAGCTACTCTCTATAAGCTATAATTCACAATAGCCTCCCATTGTTTTATACCTCTAATAAACTCTAAGAATTAGCATAACTCCTAGAATGGTACAATTCATTAGCCTAGAAATTAACTGTATTAATTAGCATAATTGTTTAAAAATTTAGACTGTTTCTGTTATTGCATTGTGCTAATATGTTAAACTGTTAAAAACTTTGACTGTTTGTAAATATTACTCTTATTGCATTGCACTAATATGTGTTTTTCTATTTGTTCAATTTTGCTTCATTTGTGCACATTACATTTCTCTAATAACTTACTCTTATGTTAAATCTGTAATTTGTAATTTTCTGGAGCTTTTCTCCCCAGGACTCCATTGAAAATGGGATCTTCGTGGCCCAATGGACTATCCTGGCAAACAAACTATAAATAAATAAATACCCATAAGTCAAAATCCACTCAGGCAATCCACATGCAAGGCCTAAACCTGGTCTGTGACATTAATAGAACTTGCTGGAGGGATAGATTTGTGTCCCAGAGACTCCACCATCTGTGGAATAGACTCCCTCTCCATGTTAAGCAGAGTACCTCTCTAGCCCTCTTTAAGAGGATCCTGGGCGACTGGATGGGAAACAGAAAATACACCCCTGTGATCCCACCTGTGTCCCCTGCTGGACAGAGGGAATAGATGCTGACTTTGTGGGAACATGGGCAAAATTCTTGGGTATGCTTATAAGGGCCTCTGGGCCAATAGCCTAGTATCAACCTATGAACCTATGAACCTATACCAGACTTCCTGTTGAAGGGGAGCTGGGAAGCATTACAAAGAGTGAGTTGAAACAGGCTCACCTCTCAGACCCTGCATTAGAAGGTTTGATGGCGGTAGCTAGGGAGGTGCCTGATTCTCAAGGAAAAGGGGATTCCATATACTGGAACAAAGGGTTACTGTATATAGAATGGACCCCTGAAGGAGTGTGAGAGAATACAGCAGTTGGTAGTTCCCAGAGTCTACCATCTGGCACTTCTAGCCATAGCCCATGACATTCCCTTTGTAGGTCATATGGGCATAAAGAGTACCAAAAGACGTATTATGCAGAACTTTTATTGGCCTGGGATTGCAAGCAATGTAACAGGATACTGCAGGGTCCTGTGAGCAATGTCAAAAAGTAGGCAAGGCAGGAGACAAGGTTAAAGCTCCTTTGATGTCTTTGCCTGTGATTGAGGAGCCATTTCAGAGGGTAGCTATGGATGTTGTGGGGCCTCTGAGTACCCCAGGTTCCACAGGGAAGAATTATATCCTAGTGGTAGTAGATTATACTACCAGATACCCTAATGTAGAAGCCCTGTCCTCCATTGAGGCAGAAAAGGGGGCAAATGATTAGTCAGAGATTTTCAGCAGGGTATGTTTCCCAAAAGAAATACTGATAGACAGAGGTGCAAATTTTATGTCAAACCTGCTGTCTTATCTGTAAAAGCACTGTGGAGTGAAGACCTAAAGACCACCCCCTACCATCCCCAGACTAATGGTCTTGTGGAGAAGTTAAACTCTACACTATAGACCATGCTACAGTATTTGTAGACCAGTTTAAGGGGGAGTGGGACAAATATTTGCCCCACCTGTTGTTTGTTTACAGAGAGGTGCCCCAGGAATCCACAGGTTTCTCACCTTCTGAGTTGCTGTATGGGCATATGGTGAGGGGACCTCTAGATTTGATTTGCGATGAGTGGGAGGATGAGTGTGAATCCCGCAAGGAGTCTGTTGTGGCATATGTCCTAAACCTCAGCAAAAGGTTCAGGAAATTCATGGGCTTGACCCAAGAGAACCTGACAGGAGGCCAACAGCAGAAAAAGGTCTGCTATGACAGGAATGCTCATGCCAGAGAGTATGCTGTGGGGCTGCAGGTTATGATTCACATTCCTGTCAGACACAATAAGCTGCAGGCAGCTTGGGAGGGACCCTTCAAAGTGGTAAGGAAGGTCAGTGATGTCAACTACATAGTAGAACTGGTAGGCAGGAGGCAGGGGCACAAACTGTGCCATGTTAACATGATGAAACCTTACCATTATGGTGAGGCCCTTGTGCTGAGTATTTACAGTGAATGGCAGGAGGAGTCTAAGGGGGATCTGGTGACTGATCTCCTCAGTGAGGTTTGGACTGACACCTTAGTGGAAGGGTTAGCAAGTTCCAGCAGCTATCCCCTACCCAGGTTTGAAAAATCTGAGCAGTGTTACAGGAGTCATGTTCACCAGGGTGTACCCACCTGGTGCAGCACAATGTGGATGCAGGACCCCTGACAGAATCAAACATACTCTGAGGGAGGAGATATATGAAATGTTGGAACTGGGGGCAATCCAGGAGTCCAGCAGTCCCTGGGCCTCCCCAATAGTGCTGGTACCAAAGAAGGATGGCAGCACCAGGTTCTGTGTGGACTACAGGAAACTAAATAGTTACACAGAGTCAGATGGTTACCTCATGCCTAGGACAGATGAAGCTCTAGAGCAGCTGGGTGGGGCTAAGTATCTTACCACTATTAATCTTACCAAGGGCTACTGGCAGGCACCCTTGACTCATGGTAGAGAGAGGTCAGCCTTTGTGACTCCTTTCAGCTTGTATGAGTTCAAAAAGGTGCCCTTTGGGATGAAAAATGCCCCAGTGACTTTACAGAGGCTGGTAGATCATATCCTAGCAGGAGCAGAAAATGTTGCCCTTGCTTATCTGGATGATATTGCCATCTACAGTCATTCATAGCAAGAGCACCTTCAGCATGTCAAGGAGGTGCTGGGCAGACTACAGAGGGCAGGGTTGACCATTAAGCCCAGTAAGTGTTAGGTGGGTATGGCAGAGGTCTCCTACCTGGGGCATAGAGTGGGGGTGGTGGTAAGATCAGGCTAGAACCTGCCGAAGTGGAAGCCATTCAGGCATGGCCTACTCCTCTTGCCAAAAAGCAGGTGAGGGCATTCTTAGGGACAGCGGGGTATTATAGAAAGTTTGTCCCCAATTATAGTACCATAGCTGCTTCCCTCACAAACCTGACAAGGAAAAAGAGGCCAGATAAAGTAGTGTGGACCCCAGCATGTGAGCAGATATTCCAGAAGCTTAAAGGAGCTTTGGGAGGACCCCCTGTGTTAGCCATTCCAGATTACAGGAAATAATTTTTTGTGCAGGTGGATGCTTCAATCTATGGGGTGGGGGCTGTACTTAGCCAGATTTCTTCAGAGGGAGAAGAGCACCGAGTGGTGTATCTCAGTCATAGGCTCCAACCCAGGGAGGAATGCTATGCAGCTGTAGGAAAAGGAATGTCTAGCAATAGTGTGGGCACTGCAGAAACTTCAATCTTATCTGTATGGAAGGAAATTCACTCTAGTTACAGACCACAATCCCTTAACATGGCTACATCGAGCCAGCCAGCAAAATGCCAAGCTACTAAGATGGAGCCTAGGGTTGCAATCATATTACATGACAATGCAGCACCACAGTGGAGTTAGCAATGCCAATGGGCTTTCAAGACAGGGTATGGGGTAATGTATTCCCAGATAGGCTCATCCCTCTCAAGCAACATTTCTCAAGGGGCACTTGAAAAACTAGCTTGAGACTTTGAAAGGGGGAGAGGTGTGATGAAAGGAGGTACTACTAGCACAGCTAGCTGTAATTTTGTAAATAGTTATGTAATTTGTGAATATCAAACAAATTTATACAAGATGCTTGTGCTACAAATGTATTAGAACTGTATGACATACAAGATGCTATTAGAACTGTGTGTATATCAAACTGATTTGTACAGGCGTTTATGCTGAAAAGGTATTTGTAAAGTGCTTGTGATTGAAATGCATGCACAGTGTGCCTTACTGGAGAAAACAGAAATGTACATGCACTGTTGTAACTGTTTAAATATGTATGCTTTAACAGAGGAAACAGGAGGATTAACCTCAGTCCAGCAACTTTTAGAAAATATCTAAAATGAAATCACTTGATAGGCTAGACCATAAAGATGCTATCTCACAGGTTTCAAGGCAACCAGAGACACAAGGTCTGTACTAGGAAGCTTTCTGTATTGTCTTTGGGGTGAACAAATTACTAGTCTTGAAGTGTGGAAGAATGCAATTGTTTTATGACTTCCAGCACCAGCCAAAATCTGAGCAAAAGTCCTTGTATGTGTAGTTTTACAGGTAGGTGCTAAGTCCTGCCAGCTTCCAGCAATGGAGGGGGTTGCATGGGAACTAGAATTCAGATGACAAGAAGTGATATCATTCTGCAAGCTATCCCAGCAGTGATATTGTAGATATTATTTTGTGAAGTCTCTTAGTGAGACAGAGCATTCTGTATACTGTCTTGGACCTGACAAGAAGAACCATTCACTAATTTAGTTATTAGGGAATAGTAACTCTCTTAGATACAGTCAGGAACATAGTGAAGTTTAGATATTGTTCTTTATTTGTTTGAGACTGTCCTTCAATGTTGTTTTAAATATTTCCTGTGATGTTGAACTCTGATGTCACTGTAAAAAATACTTAGCATTTTCTTGTTCATTATTTAAATATATTTAAATGAACTGCCGCACTGGTACAGCGGTAGCATTGTTACCTCACAGCAAGAGGTTCGCCCATTCGATTCTCGGCTTGGCTTGGGAGTGCCTTCTGTGTGGAGTCTGCATGTCCTCCCCGCAGTTGGGTAGCATTCGAAAGACATGCGTGCATAAATGGGCATGCCTTTGTTGAAGGTTGGGCGTCGAGCTGGCACCTCGTAAAAATCTACTGCCAATCATTAGCAGACCGGAGTTCCGCTGTGGCGACTTCTTACCGGGAAAAAGCCAAAAGACAAACAACAAACATTAAATATATTTAAACCTTTTATTGTGGCTGATCTTTGTAGAGATATTTAAGTTTTGAGAGTACTTGCATGTTTATTTGGTGATGCTATGTTGGCCACTCCTAATAGCCTTGCTCTTGGTCAAACCAGTTGCATTAGTATTAATGTTAAAGAGTAAAATTGGACACCCTTTGTTAAGGGCGTTAAAGTAGCTGTTGAGGGATTCTGGTGGCAGTGGTAACTACCTTATAGTCCGGGCAGAAGGGGGCATAGTTAGTAAACCTGTGCCAGCCTTTCCCAGGTGTGTGTGTGTGTGTGTGTGTGTGTGTGTGTGTGTGTGTGTGTGTGTGTGTGTGTGTGTGTGTGTGTGAAACAAATCTCAAAGAGTGTGCCATGTGAGGTGTCAGCTACTAGGGCAAGGATACGAAGTACTGGTTGGACAGAGAGAGTATTGGTGGCCTTGGCTTGAAACTCTAGCTAAGGAGTCAACTCTATAGCTGTGCCAGTGGGGAGTCTTACTGGAGAAAGATGGAGAAACCAGCCCCACACTGATTGTGGTATCTGTCTGCTCTTAAGGGAAATTGCACTTGATACAGAGAGCTGCATCTGGAAAGCCTGTGTGTGTACCTGTTATCTACCCAGTGAACGTACCCCACAGGTGCCAGTGGTAAGGAATGAGGCTCCTTGATTACTGGTCCAGTGGTGGATCATCACACAGGTGTTAGTGAAGACTGGTTCTGAGGTACAAGATTCTGAGTGAAGAAAAATGATTTGATGATATGGTAAGCTGAAGGTTAAAGTAGCATTTATCCTGGAGGTATTTAGGAACAAATCCATTAATATGATAGGTAAAGTTTTATTTGTGATTTAAATTAGTTTGCATTCTGAATGAATTTCTGTGATAGTGAAATGTGGTTCCATAGTTTAGCTAAACTATTTGAATATAGAGAATCATCTAGAGTGTTAAATGATTTGGTTATGATGTATGATCACTTGTAAGTGAATACATGTTGGTGAAAGCTAAAATTTCCAAGCCTAGATATTGATTATATTTTAGCAGCATTGTCAGTAATTTTAGACTCACTAGTATGTAACTCTATTAAGTATACCATTTCCCCCTGCTAAGACAATAATTACTATTGAAGTCTGACTGTTATGGACATAATCACTAATCAGACTCTGCAGAAAAGGTAGATAAAATGATAGTGCTAGGCCAGTAATCAGTTAATTTGGCACCTATTAACTGTCCTTGTGATTTTTTTTTAATTACAGTCATTAATTTTACAACTATCTTACACTGTTAGTTTAGTAGTTAAAATCTGCTGTGTCAATATTAGTTGAGTATATCACACATAAATACTGTTTGTTACTTCCCCCCTTTAAGTACTCCAGAAATTTGGAGTAGTGCAGTATGAGACTTTTTGGAATCCCACCCTCCATTTGGGATTATTTAATTTTATCAATGATCATTAGATTAAGTCACATGCTGTCGATTCCAGCTCATCAGCTTGACAAGGGTCTACCACAGGCTTTTGAGTCCCAAGCACTCAAAGACAGCTGTCCCAAAGCCAGGGACTGGAGGGAGCTGTGACTCATGTAGAATGCTGCTCATCCTCAAGCTTGAGTACAGGTTCAGGCAAGCAGCTGTTGTACCTTACTCAAAACCGTTATTCGAGTTTGAGCAGGTAAGTATGGAAAACCGTTATTCAAGTTTGAGCAGGTAAGTATGGCCGCCATGAGGAGGAACCAGGCAGAGGAGTTTAGGGTTAGGGGGTGGGATGGGGGTTTTATGTTTAGGGAACAGGAAGGAAGTTTAAGGTTTAGGGTGCAGAGGCAGTTTTAAGGTTAGAGAGCAATTAGGGACTTTTGGGGTTAGGAAGGGGGAGTGAAGTTTTAAGGTAAGGGATTTGAGGAATCAGATTGGGAACTGGGTAGGTTTTAGGGTTATACTTAGGATTCTGGTAAGGAATTGGGTTAGTGGGCATTCAAGCACTTGTGTTTTTGAGCAAGTGACAATGAGCAAATGTTTTGTGAGTTATTAACGTGAGCACCTGTAGGACCCCACAGTGTTAACTTCAAGGCTTCTGAATTTTGTAGACAAGGAAATTTTCCACTTACATTTGAGATTGAGTGACCTCAGAATTAGTATATGTAGAGTTGTACAGGTGTGGGGTGCAGGGAGACTTGTCACCTGCAAATATAATTCTCAGTTAGTTATTGTTAAAGTAAGTCACTGAGATGAGCAATTAAGTAGTTAGCTTTTCATTCAGAGTGTGATAATTTAGCTGGAGATCCCTTTTGCATGTATTGTAAGTCTGACCTGTGTTCACTCGAATTTCTACACAAAATAATGCAAGGGTATGAAATATTTCACACCAAAACAGAGTAAAACAGTTTCCATGAAGTACGGGATGCTCAAAGGGAATGTGATTACAGCATACGAAACCATAAATAACAAAGAAATCTTAGCCTTATATAGACTCAGTAGATCTAATAGTTTGAATACGTTCATCACATTATTACAGTTCTGGCATATACTGTAATCATTCCAAAGTGTTCACTTTTTTTCAGAGGGGGGCTCCTAATAGGAATAAATTACCCCTCTGTATTAAATATATTTTAAATGTGTATGATATTTTTCTGAGATCATTAAGCCGTTATGATTTTTTATGTTTATGGACTCCTTGCTGACTCAGTGGCAGTTTCAGGCCACTGATTTTTCTACATTAAACAATTAATGAATAACATTGTGACAACTGTACTTCCTTATTTTTTTATTTATTTTTTTACAGATTCTCATCCTTGCAGTATTGTTATGCTTTACTCATCACGGGAATCTTCTTCCATTAATAAAGGTTACGACATTCTGCAAACAGAATTTCTTGTGCACTAAGAAAAGAAAGGGAAACATTGATTGACGGTACAGTATAAGCTGCAATATTTTCAAGGAACAAAAGGTTAAAAATTAGCTTGAGAACATTATAGAAGTAATAAAGGCAAGGCATGCAAAAGTGCCCTGTAAGAATGAGTGCTGATTTAAAAAAAGTTCCTGTTAAAAATGTATTCTGGTATGCATGTCATTGTCTGTTTATGTTTAAACAGAATAAAATCAGATATTCATAACATTGTATTTTTTTTTGGTTGTACTTTCTATGTTACTGAAACATCAGATTTAGGCTACAATTGAAATATTATCTTCGGTATATTTTGTCAGGTTTTTGTAAACTAAGAGCGGACAGCTAAATTCCATTGATCACATAAGAATCAAAAGGCAAATACAGAGAACAAATTAGGAAATGGCTATAAGCTCACAGACAAAGATAATTTTAAAAGATAAATCTAATTGCTGTTTTATTTTAGTGGTTTTATAATAACATGATATAGATTGTGTACTGTAGATCATTTCATTATGGTTTAATTTAAACTTACAGTGAGCAAAATGAAATGTTTTACATAAATCCAATGTTAGTGCATATGCATCCAGCCATCTATTTATACATCCTAATGAACTAAAACCAGCATTCACATGCATAAAGTTTACTCTTCCCCATGTGCTTGAAGTTGAAGTTATGCTCATATTTCAATAATATAATAAAAACCCACTAAAATGACAGTAAATGCTAATGAAAGAGTTAGCTTGTAGTGCTATGTATGGGTATCCCTATCTTTCTGTTACAGTGGTTGTTCTACTCAAGTCTTCTGTTGCCAGTTATATCCAGCTTAGGTAACATCCACAGAGAAATATAACACATGTTCATAGGTAAATACTAGGTCATCAGTCTACTCTACAGACTATGACAAACTTAGTCAGGAAACAGAGAACAGAATTATACCCTGTATCTTGTATTTGGCAGGTAAAGATCTTAACCATCATGCCAATACTCCACCGACCCCATTCCTATTCTACTGGTAATTTCGCTTTACCTTTGCATGGACTTATGCTAAATAAGCAGCTAACAAAAGAGTAAACTGTTAAAGTGAAAGAATAAACAAATCCAGATTTTGTAGAAAGAGAATTTAGAATATCCAATTGAAAAATCTGTAGTTCAATTTCTTATTCTTGTGCTGAAATAAGTTTATGGGTTGGCTTAATAGTTAAGGTGCTTACCTTACAGGTACAAAGTGCAGGATTTGATTTTCACCTTTGGTGACTATTTGGTTATTAGGCAGGCATATAACAGTCTGCAAACTGGCTACCTAGAATTTCAATGGGCATTTTGGTGAAGGGAACAGAGGGGATGAGGAAGTGATGGGTAGGTATGGTGTTAAACAAAGGAATGCAGAAGGTCAGATGGTAGTGGATTTTGCGAAAAGGATGGACATGGCTGTGATGAATACGTATTTTAACAAGAGGGAGGAGCATAGGGTGACATACAAGAGTGGAGGAAGATGCACACAGGTGGATTATATCTTATGTAGAAGGGCCAATCTGAAGGAGATTGGAGACTGTAAAGTGGTGGCAGGGGAAAGTGTAGTTAGGCAGCATAGGATGGTGGTTTGTAGGATGACATTGGTGATCAAGAAGAGGAGGATGAGTGTGAGGGCAGCACCAAGGATCAAATGGTGGAAATTGAAAAAGGGTAATTGTGAGATGATGTTCAGGGAAGAGTTAAGACAGGCACTGGGTGGCAGTGAAGAGTTACTGAATAGCTGGGTAACTACAGCAGAGCTAGTAAGAGAGATGGCTAGAAGGGTGCTTGGTGTGACATCTGGAAAGTGGAAGGAAGACAAGGAGACCTGGTGGTGGAATGAAGAAGTACTGGAGAGTATACAGAGAAAGAGGTTGGCAAAGAAGAAGTGGGATTGTCAAAGAGATGAAGAAAGTAGACAAGAGTATAAGGAGATGAGGTGCATGGCAAAGAGAGAGGTGGCGAAGGCTAAGGATAAGGCATATGAAGGGTTGTATAAAAGGTTGGACACTAAGGAGGGAGAAAAGGACCTGTGCTGATTGGCTAGACAGAGGGACCGAGCTAGTAAAGATGTGCAGCAGGTAAGGGTGATAAAGGATAATGAGGGAAACATACTCACAAGCGAGGAGAGTGTGTTGAGCAGATGGAAAGAGTACTTTGAGGGGTTGATGAATGAAGATAATGAGAGGGAGAGAAGGTTGGATGATGTGCGGATAGTGAATCATGAAGTGCAGTGGATTAGCAAGGAGGAAGTAAGGATAGCTATGAAGAGAATGAAGAATGGAAAGGCTGTTGGTCCAGATGACATACCTATGGAAGCATGGAGGTGTTTAGGTGAAATGGCAGTGGAGTTTTTAACTAGATTGTTTAATGAAATCTTGGAAAGTGAGAGGATGCCTGAAGAATGGAGAAAAAGTGTTTTGGTACCGATTTTTAAGAATAAGGGTGATGTGCAGAGCTGTAGTAACTACAGAGGGATTAAACTGATCGATCACAGCATGAAGTTATGGGAAAGAGTAGTGGAAGCTAGGTTAAGAAGGGAGGTGATGATTAGTGATCAGCAGTATGGTTTCATGCCAGGGAAGAGCACTACAGATGCAATGTTTGCTCTGAGAGTGTTGATGGAGAAGTACAGAGAAGATCAGAAGGAGTTGCATTGTGTCTTTGTGGATTTAGAGAAAGCATATGACAGGGTGCCTAGAGAGGAGTTTTGGTATTGTATGAGGAAGTCGGGAGTGTCAGAGAAGTATGTAAGAGTGGTACAGGATATGTATGAGGGTAGTGAGACAGCGGTGAGGTCTGCAGTGGGAGTGATGGATGCGTTTAAGATGGAGGTGGGATAACATCAAGGATCAGCTCTGAGCCCTTTCTTATTTGCAATGGTGATGGTCAGGTTGACAGACGAGATCAGACAGGAGTCCCCGTGGACTATGATGTTTGCAGATGACATTGTGATCTGTAGTGAGAGTAAGGAACAGGTGGAGGAGACCCTGGAGAGGTGGAGATATGCTCTAGAGAGAAGAGGAATGAAGGTCAGCAGGACTAAGACAGAATATATGTGTGTGAATGAGAGGGAGGATAGAGGAATGGTGAGGATGCAGGGAGTAGAGGTGGTGAAGATGAATGAGTTTACGTACTTAGGATCAACAGTTCAGAGTAATGGTGAGTGTGGAAGAGAGGTGAAGAAGAGAGTACAGGCAAGATGGAGTGGGTGGAGAAGAGTGTCAAGAGTGATTTGTGACAGACGAGTACCAGTAAGAGTGAAATGGAAGGTCTACAAGAGGGTAGTGAGACCAGCTATGTTATACAGGTTGGAGACAGTGGCATTGACAAAATGGCAGGAGTCAGAGCTTGATGTGGCAGAGTTGAAGATGTTAAGATTTGCATTGGGTGTGACAAGGATGGATAGGATTAGGAATAAGTATATTAGAGGGTCAGCCCAGGTTGGAAGGTTTGGAGACAAAGCCATAGAGGCAAGATTATGTTGGTTTGGACATGTGCTGAGGAGGGATGCAGAGTATATTGGGAAAAAGATGCTAAGGATGAAGCTGCCAGGTAACAGGAAAAGAGGAAGGCCTAAGATAAGGTTTATGGATGTGGTGAGAGTGGACATGCAGGCGGTTGGCGTGACAGAGCAAGATGCAGAGGACATGAAGAAATGGAAACAGTTGATCTGCTGTGGTGACCCCTAATGGGAGCAGCTGAAAGAAGAAGAAGAAGAATGTGGGTCTATATTACCTCATTGAAATGACTCTTTACCGAATACCAACCCATTGACACCTATACAATGAAAACCAAATCGGTGAACATCGAAAGTTTCCCCAAGGCAAGGAAACACTGGGGTTGGGGTGTATATGAACATACACCACACTAAATTAAACCCATCCAAGTGGGGGGCTGCAGCCCCCACACCCCCTCACTATATTTATAAAGTCCGAGATTGCACTACATAGTGAGAAAGGGCAAAGTTGTGGTGTTGGCTGAGTGCTTCCTTGCCCTGGAAAACTTTCACGGTTGGCAGAAGTGAATTTCATTGTATAGGTGTTGATGGATTGGTATTCACTAAAGATACATTTCGATAAGGTAATATAGACCCAACAATTTATATACTTGCTGACTGGCTGACAGAATCCACCAGTTGTTACATATAATATTCATGACCTGGTTATGTTCTAGTACATATATCCCTCTTTAGTTTTGGTACTAACCTTGTCCTCTGCTGATCCACCTATTCAGCAGGGCCCTACTTAACTACTTTATATGCTTCCCTCACAAAATGTGCTTGGTACTCCTGTTCAAAAATCTGTTATCATCATGTAAACTTTATCTTCATTATATGTTAATTATTTTAACCTCAGACACTAACACAACAATATTCTGCTTCAAATAACTAAGGTGTATGCTGTTGTTTTGAAGCAAATATTTATTCCCTGTTTTTTTGCAACTGATGATTGAATCAAGCATCAAATTTTCCATCTGTTTGTAAACCTGACATCCACAGAGACAGGAAGGATAACAGATGTCTAATGAGTAGCAGTACTACTGAAGAACTCTGCTCTTACATTCATTTTACTTCAGAAAACAGATGGGAATTGGGGGAAGGAGTCTAAGCATTAAGAACAATCATATGCACCCCAACCCCATGTGCAAAATTGGGAAAGAGGGATTGTAGATGGATGGATAAGGCAAGTACAAATATGACTCAGTCATTGTCCATGCTGGTGTGAATGACCTGAGACGTACCTCCCTGGACTACATGAAAAGAGACATAGAGGAGCTCTCTGAGCATGTAGCCCGGGCCGGTATGACCCTGACCTTGAGTAGCATCTTACCCTCACCAAGAATGATGCCACAATATGAAGACAAGATGATCAATTTCAACAATTGGCTTAAGTACTGGTGTCATTCAAAGGGGATCCAATGCCTGTCAGCTTGGGATGATATGCTCGACAAGCCACGATGCTTCGCTAGGGACGGCTTGCACCTGTCACCCCTGGGCTTTCGGATATTGGCAAAGGCTCTTACTACCCCCATAGTGCCTTTTTTAGGCAAGGCTCAAAAGGCAAACCCACCTCCATAGGTATCACAAGGGATAAGAAACTAAGAGTAATGCTACTCAACGCCAGAAGTCTAAACCTCAAGATGCACGACGAAACTCTCCTTAGCATGGAGAACATCGATATCTGTGCAGTAACAGAAACCTGGTTCAGGGCTCCTGAGAGCACCCCAGCACTACCATGTTATACCTCATACCATGCTTTTCGGCCCCAAAACTTGGACCAAACCATAAAAGGAGGGGGAGTATCGATATTCATCAAAGATACCCACACCTCCAGGTTGGTGGCAAAGCACGAAGCATCAGGGACTATCCATGTGCAACTAACAGTGGGTAAAACTGCCTTCCAGTTTATAGTCTGCTACAGACCACCCTCCAAAACCCAGGAACCCCACTCGGCCTTCCTGAGAACACTGGAAAATATGAAGGTCTCTCCAAACACCATTATATTGGGCGACTTCAACTACCCAAACATAGACTGGGAGCATTACTCTAGCTCCAACACCCTAGCCCAAAGGTTCCTAGAATTTATAAACTCAAATGCTATGGAACAACTTGTTACCACTCCCACAAGAGGGGAAAACATACTGGACCTGATCATCACCAACATGGGGACTCTATGCTCTAGACCAGAAGTGTATCCCTCACTGGTAAGATCAGACCATAAACAAATCTCACTGGATATTCACATCCCGACCCCACCCCCTGCCCAGAAAACCACAGTGTAAAACTTCTCTAAAGCAAATTTCACACTCCTCAAAACCGAGGTGGAATCCTTCAAAGCCCCCGGGCCTGTGGAAAATATGGCCCAGACCGCAGAATCCTTTATAAACGCATTCTATGAACACCTTCAGAAATGCATGGATCATGCGATCCCAAATAAAACCAATACCCAATCCTCCAAAGGCAGACGTCCTGTCTGGTGGACCCCAGCCATAAACAAACTATACAATAGAAGGAGGAAGCTACTAAATGATAGAGCAAAATCCCAAAAAGGGAAGGCATTACTGAACAGTATTAGCAAAAAACTACGGGCACTCATAAAATTGTCTAAGGCCAGCTTCGAGAGAAAAATTGCACAGGACACTAAGGATAATCACAAGGCTTTCTTTAGTTATGTTAGGAACCTGGGTGATAATTCCCAGATATGCTCAGAATTAGTCCTAAATGACAAAAAATACACCAAACCCACAGACATTGCCAACATCCTAGCTGACAGGTTCAGTGCAAACTTCTCCCCCCCCTCCCCACCAAAAGGGCAAATATCTATCCCAGCAGAGTGCTGCCCCCCTGACATCTCAGATGCTCAGGTAAGAGCCGCCCTCTCCAAAGCAAAAAACACAGCATCAATGGGACCAGACGGTGTCCCGGGCTGCGTCCTACATGAACTCCAAGAAGAGCTAAACCCAAACATAAAACTACTGTTCAATCTCAGCCTTACTACAGGATATGTGCCCAAAGAGTGGCATACAGCAACAGTGGTCCCTCTCCATAAAGGTGGTGCCTCAACGGATCCTGGAAACTATCGCTCCATAAGCCTGACTAGCTTGGTCTGCAAAGCTATGGAAAGGATCATCATGGACCTCATAAATAAAGATATTGGGGACCTACAGACACTGGATCCTACCCAGTTCAGCTTTGTTAAGGGCAGATCCTGCCTCTTAAACCTGGTTGATTTCTTTGAAACAGTCACCAAGGCCATTGACGAGGGGAAGGTGGTCCACACAGCCTACCTGGACCTTGCAAAAGCCTTCGATACAATACCCCACTCGGGCATTATAGATAAGCTCACCAGCTTAAATATAAACCCCTATGTCACTAGATGGATTGCAAACTGGCTCAAGGACAGAACCCACATGGTTAGAATTGCTGGAGCCATGTCAGACTCCAAACCAGTTACAAGTGGTGTCCCTCTAGGCTCAGTCCTGGGACCTCTCTTGTTCGGTATATATTTCTCGGAGGTACAGGCCAACATGGAAGAACTGTGGCTGACCAAGTTCGCAGATGACTGCAAACTGGGCGCCATAATCGACTCTCCAGCCGACACAAGCATCCTCCAAAAGGGCCTCATAGAAACAGACAACTGGTGCCAGAGCCATGGCCTCAAGCGAAATGCCAAAAAGTGTATAGTCATCCCCTTTGGCAAAAACAAAGTGCCCACAAATTACCACATAGGTGGTAATCCATTAAGTACAGAAGAAGTAATTAGGGACCTGGGGACCCAAGCTGATAGCAATCTCTCATTTGACAACCACGTGGCCAAAGTGGTTAGAAAAACATTTTATATAGCCCACCTAATCATGAAGGGATTCACATCTAGATCAGGGGAGGTCATCGTGCCTCTTTACTCATCCCTCATCAGGCCTATAATTGAGTACAATGCCCCTTTTGGGATGTACCTTACCAGACACCTGCAGCAACTGGAAAGACCCCAAAAGTACCTCACCAAGAGGATCAAAGGGCTCAAACAGATGCCATATGCTGCCCGGTTAAAGAAACTCCAGCTCTACTCAATGGCATACCGCCTGTTCAGAGGCGATCTGTGCCTGATGTATAAAGCCATGTCCAACCCGGAATTAATGGACATGCTGCACCTCAGAAAATCCAAATCCCATCGAGCTACGTGCTCAAGAGACATGAACCTCAGCACTGAAATAAATAGGACATGCTGGAGGGACAGATTCATAACCCAGAGGCTCCTTTCACTCTGGAATAAAATCCCAGTCCAGGTTAGGCAGAGTCCCTCGTTGACTCTCTTCAAGAGGAATCTTGATGAGTGGATGGGAGATCGTAGGTTTACCCCGGGTATCACTTCTGTGTCACTGTTAGACAGAGGCACAGTATACTAACCTCGAAAAAGGGCATAGCAAAATAAATTTAAAATGGGTGGCGAAAGCCAAACACATTCTGGCTAGGCTTATAAATGCCCTAGGGCAGATAGCCTAGTATGAACCTATGAACCTATGAACCTATAAGTGACAGGCTGCAGAAATTTGAAACTTCTCCTGTTAAATTTCTTTCTTAAAACTTACACATGAATGCATATACAAATTCCCAAAAGATTTCTCACAGTGAGATGTCCCTAAAGAAGAATTTTCAATGGACACTGTCTTCTCTACAAGAAATTGTTATGAAGAGGAATACTATTCAGACAAAACTTGACACTATACAAAACAGTAGCTTAAAACAAACAGAAATTCAAAAAATCTTGATAGAAAAACAAAACTCAGATTAAAAACATAGATAATTCTTTGACACTGATGGAAGTTGAAGGAAGTGGAAACACAGAACAATTTTTTTTTTATTAAAATAAAACTCATGGCTTCTCAGTAAAATAGAAGACCTGAAAAAATACAGAAAGAAGCACAAACAAGAACTTTTTAGAATTCTAGGTTAAAAAGGAAGGTGGTGGCATGACAGCATTCTTAAATAGCTGGAGTCCTCAGTTTTAAACTTAAAAGAGGTCTTTCATTTGGAATTGAAAGAGGTCATTGGGTAATGGCAAACCATTTCCTAGAAATCCAGTTTCTCTACCTAGATCCATTGTTTTGAGAGTCCTTTCCTTTTCAGGCAAGAAATTAGTTCTCAAAACATATTAGTGTAAGTCACAATTAAAATGGGAGAGAACAGCATGAAATTTGATAATGAAGATGCTTCTAAGACTATAGAAAAAAGGTTGGCCTTTCATTAAGCTTCTAAAGCAGAATAACATCACGTTTCATGTGTTGTATCTTGCAAGACTCATTTTTTTCCTACCACTGGTACAGGCATCTTTATTACATTGGAGGAAGCCAGACAGTTTATAAAAACAGCAATATCATTTTTAAATATTAAGATGTGGACTGTTCTACAACCACCATGTAGAAAACCACCATAAATAAATAACTGGAATAAAGCTGCTAGTAAGAAACAAAGAGTGGTACCTGCATCTGCATTTACATCTGCACCCTAAACAACAACAAAAGAAAAGTAAACATTTTGAACAGTTTTCATTAATGTATGAGTTTGTCCTTTATGCTGTAATTCTAAAACTTATTCTTGAATAAAGTTTTTTTTTTTTGTAATAGAGAGTAATTTGCTCACAACAAGAATGGTATACAGTTTTACAAGTGCCTCAACTCTAAACTGTGGGCTGTGTAAGGTAAGAACTTTTCTACAACTGTAACAGAAATATGCAAAAAGGAAATAAATGGGTTATTCAAAGTATTTATTAATGTTACAAAATATTTGCTATTGTATTTATGTCAATCAATCCAAATGGCTATGATACTTGGAGCTCTTGAGACATGCTTCTTTTATTTACTTAATTAGTCCTTATGTATAACCCTGTTTTGAGAATATGTTAAATAGCTCCTGAATATTAATGAGCTGACTAAGTTAAACTGCATTGCTTTTAAACGTAAATCCTATGATCACAGGTGAGTTTTATTTGTTGAATAACTGAGTGATTTCTTACATTGTAATTAGATTGAAAGAAGAGAATCTCATGCCTTGGGTTCTGTTCCCCATTCTATTACACAGTCTCTGGTACAGGAGCTCTTGGCTTATTATATCTCAAGGTGTTGATATGAGAGAAGCTGTTTTGGAAGTACATATTCCTTCACTGTCTTTCCTTAGCAAAGTTACATTAGGAAAATAAATGAATTCACTAACTTTGTACAGAGTATAGGTTCATAGGCAAATACTAAGCTATCAGTCTGCAGACTATTACAAGCTTAGCCAATAACCAGAGGTCAAATCAAACCCTGTATATTGTATCTGTGAGGTAAAGACCTTAAACATTATGCCAAACCCACCAAGTCATGGACACCTTTGTGACACAGTCTGCACATATATCAACATATTGACAATCCTTTGACACAATATGCTTATATAACACTGCATACTGTTATCCATATGGTATGGTATGCTCACACTGATCCCCTACAGAAGCTCTGAGTTTCAGCACTTTGAATTTCAAATGGTCGAGACCATAAGATCAAAGTTTTGGAACTTTGAACATTTTAAATGGAGATCACTGTACAGCGTGGAACAGGATATTTACCATTTTTTTCACTGTTGTCTGATCTCGGAGTTGGTATATTTATTTAGCAGGGGGTATGGGGGTTGTTGGGGGGGCTTGCCCCCTGCAAAAATGTAAAAAAAATGTTTTTGTTTTCATTTTTTAATTTCATTTTCAAAGTTTCAAAACTTTGATCTTCTGGTCTCAGCTGTTTGAAGTTCGAAGTTTTGAAAGTCTGAGCTTTAGAAGTAGATCTGCTCAATTATATCAAAAGATACTGACACCACTGTGACACACCATGTTCACATCATAAACTGACCCCTCTGTGACACAGTATACACATGCATCACCACATACTGACACGCCTGTAACATAGGGTGCACACGGTGATACATACTGGCACCCCTGTGACACACTATGCACCATTATCACCATATAATGACATATGTCATGTTATGTCCACATATCATTAGGTACTGACACCTCTATGACACAGTATGCACACATCATCATCATCATCATCAACCCCCTTTTACTGGTTTTCTACATGGGGTCGTGCCAACGTTACCTTCCCTATTGATTCAATGCCATTCTCCTACCATATTTGGCAGTCATGCCTGATTGCTGCTGGTCTTTTCTCATGCAATCCATGCATCTCTTCACTGGATGCCCTTATATCCTCTTGTCTTTTTCCTGTCTCTCCTAAATCTGTTCACAGGATCTTCTGCTTTCCTACAAATGTGCAGGAACCACCATAGTCTATTCTTTTTTACAGCTACTTTGGTACAGTGTGCATCCTACCTCTCACCTCAGGCACTTCATCTCCATCACTCTTAGTTTCTTCAGCTTATATTCCTATACTGCCAAGATTTTTGTGCCATGCAGTAATACTGGTTACACAACTGTTTTGTACAACTTACATTTGGCATTCTACTTGGCTGCAGCCCATTTGATTCTAGCTTTCACCTACTCATTCAGACCTCCCTTCTCCTTAGCTACCCTTCCCAGTTACTTGAAGCTGTGCTCACGTATCAAAACATGCATTATTCACGCATACAGTACCACATACTGACACCCATGTGGCATAATAGGTACATATAACCCCATTTAGTGGTGCACCTGAAAGCACACAGGAAGTAATCAGTTCAATTCAACACCAGCAAGACCCCTCAAAAGGCCTCAGCGGACCTATACATCTAAACAAAATCCCATCCATATACCAAGATTGCTACAGCCAAGGTAAAAAAGTACTAGTAACCAATTAAATACCTTGGTAACAGCTTAACACAAAAAATGTTCATCGGAAATAATATAAACACAAATGTATGCCAAAATGTTTATTTGATTGAGCGCTTTTGTCTATTAAAATACTTCAGAATAAAACCACTTGTTCTTAATTGAAGTTATATCAGCTAGGGACCATTCCATACAATTCTATTGGATAATTGTTATACATCACTTCCTGCTTCACCATAATAATTAAAATTCTTATGGACCTAAATATGATGCAAAAAGTACTTTTCTAGTTACTGTACATACTCCCCAATTTTACTACATATTACATAACATCACAAATAAAAATGTCTTTATGTCTAAAAACCATTGTAAATTAATTACTTAACATGTGTTTGTTAATGATAAATTCCTTGCTTTGAAATATCAGCCTTGATAACTTGGCCTCTCTCATTTTTAACACAGCCCAGTGAAAGGTGTCCATTAAGCCCCAGGGGTGTCCCTGCATTCAAATGCAGTTGCCATACTAACTGTCAGTATTGTAGCAAGGTTTCCCATTGTCCACCCCTGGGGTTAGGTTCAACTTGTCCCAACACTCAAAACAGAAAACCACCTTTTTCACATTCTTTCAAGTGCGTATACAGTGCATTTGTTTCACTGCACTTTGATAATTAGTAGTAATGTTCATAAACCCTGGTTTTTAGATGTCTCTCAGTCTTCCCAACATAGTAAGAAGAACAAACTTGGCAAAAGGCCAAGTATACTACCCCTTTAGAGGAACAATTAAAATATCTATCATCTTTAATAGGAGTCTGTAAAGTGGTGAGCTGCAGTTCTGCACTTTGGGCCATATATTATAGCAATAACCCACGCCTGGGTGTGGGTAATGCTGGATTTACCCACGGTTGGCATGGTTTGGTCCCGAGGGCAAAGCAACAGAGAACACACACACACACACACACACACACACACACACACACACACACACACACACACACACACACACTACAGCAAGTGCTTTATTCAAATTGCCTCAAAACACTTAAAATTAACAAGCAAGTAAGCTTCAGTGATTTAGACAGTTAACCATACACATTAAGAAGAAGACAGATGGTGACATTAAAACAGCAGGAATATTCCTGATCAAACCTACACTAATCTGGAAAAGTCCACTTGCATATGACTTGTTACCTGCATATTCTTGCCCTTTCTCCATACACAGTGTCATTCAGTAACCCATTTACTGATGGGAATGTCAAGATTATTCAATGGTGATTTGTTCAATGGATACAACCTTGAATGCTATGTCACTGAAAGTCGCCTTTCAGTAATCAATAGGTTATTAACTTTCTCCACCATTGTGCGACATTGGGGTAGAAGTTTGTGTGTGTGTGTGTGTGTGTGTGTAGATATAAACACATAGACATATATATATATATATATATATATATATATATATATATATATATATATATATATATATATATATATATATATATATATATATATACACATATATGTCAATGTGGGGTAACTCCCATAAAATGGGAGGTATACAGGGGCTTACCCCAGCACAAAAACCTTGCTCTCTGAAAGTGGAATTCAGTGATATTTCTTGTGGTTTTGTCCATCGATATATGTCATTTGATGAATCATCATGAATTCTTTTGGAAAACAGACATGTTTTTCAATGCACAGACTAAACTTCAGACTTTAGAAACAGTACATATTAACCAGGAAATTGTCGCATTATTTATTTTTTTTTATTATTTTACATTTGTTGAACGGGGTAGTCCGACTGGATACATGTCCATTTTCAGCAGCGGCCCGAGGAGTAAAGCTCCAAAGGTATACATATACAATCATTACAATGTCATGTCGAACAGGATATTATAATATCAAAGTCTTTTCCCTGTTAAAAAGTAACAAATAAATAAGTTCATACAGGGTTCATACCATGTAGCAGTGCAAAATACATTTAAGAAATTAAGTGAAATTCAAAAATGTGCAACACAAAACAAAAGGACACTGAAATTTGTACTCCATCAGTCTATTGCTTTTTCAGTATCAACATCCACCAAGGTCACTGCCAGTAGACATCCAAGATAAGGTGAGGGGGGGTATCCATATTCATCAAGGACACCCACACCTCAAGACTGGTGGCAACGCACGATGCATCGGAGACCATCCAGGTGCAATTAACCATAGGCAAGACTGCTATGCAAATTGTAGCATGTTACAGGCCACCCTCACAAACTCAGGAACCTCACATGGCCTTCCTGAAAACACTAGAGGGGATAAATGTATCACCAAACACCATCATACTAGGTGACTTCAATTACCCTAATATAGACTGGGAACACTACTCAAGCCCAAACACCCTAGCCCAAAAGTTCCTGGAATTCATAAACTCAAATGCCATGGAACAACTAGTCACCATCCCCACAAGAGGAGATATCATACTTGATCTCATCATCACGAACATGGGAGCACAATGTTCAACACCGGAGGTGTACCCCTCACTGGTGAGATCAGACCACAAACTAATCTCGCTGGAGGTCCTCATCCCACCCCCACCTGAAATAAAAAAGACCACAGTAAAGAACTTCACAAAAGCCGACTTCACACTTCTAAAGACTAGTGTGGTCTCCTTTAAGGCCCCGAGCCATGAAAACAGTACTCAAGCCGCTGAATCACTTACAAATGCCTTCTACCAGCACCTGCAGGACTGCATGGATAAGGCAATCCCAAGCAAAACAAAGACTCTTTGTACCAAAGGCAAGCGTCCAGTCTGGTGGACCCCAGCCATAAACAAACTCTACAACAAAAGGAGGAAGCTACTACAAGATAGAGCAAAATCCTTAAAAGGTAAGACACCCTTGATCACTATAAGTAGAACGCTAAGAGCTCTCATAAAATCATCCAAAGCAGATTTCGAGAGAAAAATAGCTAAAGACTCAAAAGACAATCATAAGGCCTTCTTTAGCTATGTTAGAAACCTGGGAGGAAACTCCCAGATATGCTCAGAGCTAGTTCAAAATGATGTGAAGATTACTGATCCTACAGACATTGCCAACATACTGGCTGACAGGTTCAGTGCAAACTCCCTCCCCCAAAAGGAGAGATATCTATACCAAACGATTGCAGCCCCCAAACATCTCCAGTGCCCAAGTGAGAACTGCTCTCTCCAAAGCAAAAACACAGCATCCATGGGACCTGATGGTGTCCCCGGCTGTGTGCTCCATGAACTCAATGAGGAATTAAACCCACAGCTAGGACAGCTGTTTAATCAAAGTCTTACCTCTGGATACGCACCAGGAGTGGCGCACTGCAACTGTGGTACCACTTCACAAAGGCGGTGCCTCCACCGACCCTGGAAATTACCGCCCATTAGCTTGACAAGCCTTATCTGCAAAGCCATGGAGAGGATCATAATGGACCTCATAAATAAAGACATAGGAATTTGCAGACTCTGGATCCAACCCAGTTTGGCTTTGTCAAAGGCAGATCATGCCTTTTAAACTTGGTTGACTTTTTCGAAACAGTCACCAAAGCCATTGATGAGGGAAAGGCAGTCCATACAGCCTACCTCGATCTGGCTAAGGCCTTTGATACAATACCCCACTCGGGTATCATTGAAAAACTCATCAGCTTAAATGTCAACCCATACATCACAAGATGGGTTGCAAACTGGCTGAGTGACAGAACCCACAGGGTCAGAGTTGCTGGCGCCATGTCAGACTCAAAGCCTGTCACAAGTGGTGTCCCACAGGGCTCAGTCCTGGGCCCACTCTTGTTTGGCATCTACTTTTCCAAGTACAAGCAAACACAGGAGGGTTATGGCTGACAAAGTTTGCAGATGACTGCAAACTGGGCCATAGTAGAAAACACATCTGACACAGATATCCTTCAGAAAGGTCTCACAGAAACGGATAACTGGTGCCAGAGCCACGGCCTAAAGTTAAATGCCAAAAAATGCATAGTCATACCCTTCGGGAAAAACAAGGTTACCCCTAGCTACCAAATAGGTGGCAATCCACTGAGCACAGAAGAAGTTATCAGGGACCTGGGGACCCAGGTTGATAGTAGTCTGTCATTCGACACCCATGTAGCTAAAGTAGTTAGGAAGACCTTCTACATTGCCCACCTTATCATGAAGGGATTCTCATCTAGATCAAGGGAGGTCATAGTCTCCCTTTACTCATCACTCATCAGACCAATGATTGAGTACAATGCCCCATTCGGAATGTATCTGACCCGACACTTGCAGCAGCTGGAGAGGCCACAAAAGTTCCTCAACAAAAGGATAAAGGGTCTCAAAATCTGTCCTATGCTGCCCGACTGAAAGAACTCCAGCTCTATTCAGTCGCTACGCTTGCTCAGAGGTGACCTTTGCCTAACATACAAGGCCATGTCAAACCCAGATTTGATGAATATGCTTCACCTCAAAAATCTAGATCCATCAGAGCCACAAGGGCGGAGACTTAAACCTTGACACGGCTATTAATAGGACGTGCTGGAGGGATAGATTCATCACCCAAAGACTCCCTATGCTGTGGAACAAAATCCCGGTACATGTGAGGCAGAGCACCTCGCTGGCCTTGTTCAAGAGAAATCTTGACCAATGGATGGGAGATCGCAGATATACCCCAGGGATTACCTCAGTGTCACTGCTCGACAGAGGCACAGCAAAATAATTGGTATAGTTCCCCATACTAA